>NW_027506841.1:0-56349 GCF_021521415.1 Bidens hawaiensis
CATACACGATTCTATAAGGAGTGGTTCCAATTGGCGTTTTATACGCAGTTCGGTAGGCCCATAGAGCATCGGTCAACTTAGTTGACCAATCCTTATGGTCCGTCCAAACAGTTTTCTGTAAAATCTGTTTGATTTGCCTATTAGAAACCTCAACTAGTCCACTTGTTTTTTGGATGGAAAGGAGTTGCAATCCAATGATAAAACCGTATCGTTTAAGCATAAAATTGCAAATGACTATGTTATCATTCGTCCTAGTGGCTATCGCCTCAACCCATTTAGACACATAGTCGACGGCCACTAGGATATATAAATTACTGTGTGAATTCAGGAATGAGCCCATGAAATCGATCCCCCAAATATCAAAAGTATCAACTACTAGGATTGGATTCAAGGGCATCTCATCCCTCTTAGAAATGCTCCCGATTTGTTGATACTTTTAACAGTGTGTCGCGAACTCGTGAGCATCCTTTAACAATGATGGCCAAAAGAAGCCACTTGTAAGGACTTTTCTAGCAGTTTTCTAGCCACTAAAGTGATCCCCACACATAGACGAATGCGCGTGTTCCAACACCGATCTGACATCCTCCTCGGGTATGCATCGCCTGATCATCTGATCTGCACCAATCTTGAACAGGTCCAGGTCACCCCAAATTATTATTATTATTATTATTGTTATTATTATTATTGTTATTATTATTATTATTATTACCACTATAATTCTTATTATATATAATATTTTTCAAGGTTAAATAAAAACGTTAAATAAAGTAAAATCGGTGTTTCAAACAAGTTCTAAGTCCTTGAGTTTATTATATTATCATCATAACAGTTCTATCGAAACGAATCATTTTTAGTTGGAGATTCTCTTTAAAGTTTTCATAGGACGCCGACATAAGGGAAACCTTTATTTTGTATTAAAAAATTCATAAAGTGGCACAAACTTTAGCACTAAGCTTTTTTATTAATATTACTAAGCATTTTCAAAAGTTATTATTATAAAAGCATCGCATTCTTTTTCGATTTTTATAAACTTAAGCGATTTTATAGAGAGTATTTTCCCCTTCCCCTTCGTCAACGCCAACAAATTCAGTTGAGAAATAACCATAACCTTTATACCTCAAATCTACCGTCGGGAAGACAAGTATTGCAAGTTCCATCTTGTTTTATTTTATTTATTATTTTTGTTGTGTGTATATTTATATATATATTATTCTATTCGAATATAACCAAAGCAATTTTACTTATCAAATCCTTTCGAGGATTATTTATGAAGTTTATAACTGAGTTTGGCTATTTGTGATTGCTGAGCCATTTTCGTTGTCATTCATGGTTGCATTGCTGAACTTGTTTACTATTATCTCAATCTCGCATTTTATGGCCGATTTACCATAAACGTAACCATTTAGTGGAAGTTGGGATTTCAAATATGTTTAGTTACATGTTGAATTTATATTTCTTTTACACGAATTGTTTTGATTATTTGTTTAGTTCTCTTTTCGTCCAATGTTTCACCGAATTATTTTCTTGATATCTCATCAATCTGAGACCAAGATTTTACTTGTATTTCGAGTTTCACGTATATACTTGGTTAATCTTGTTGTTATTCAATAGTTAATTTTTTATGGGAAAAGTTTCATTCTTTATGCGAAGTTTCAAATTGATGTTTTACGTTGTTTGACTCCAAGAACTCAAACTATTGTGTTATTTCAATATTAAAGTTTCATTTATCGATTTTATGTCAATACATTTTCTATTTACGTATTGATATTTTGTTAGCTTAAAGCTACATTTAATTGCCATACTATGCTCGACCCCGTTACTTACAATTAATTATTGTGATGGTCATGGCTTTGATGTTTTCCATATTATTTTAAGAATCAAAAGTCTTATTCATCGATTTTATTATTCTTGAACCTCAATGTTTACAGTTATAGCGGTATTATTGACTTCGAAAGTTTTATCTATTTATTTTTATTATTTCGAACCCCAATAGTTCATTTATCAAATCTGTTATTTTTATTTATACAGTTTTTGTACATTAAAGAGTTCTCTTATATTGATGTCTTGCAAAATCACATAATATGGCAAACCATGTGGACCATACGACGAACTAAGTAATTACGGGTGCACACGTAATTATCAAAGTCCTCACATGAAAATCATAGTAACGACCGTTGTGTGCAATAACTCGAAACTTGAAATGATTTTAGAAAAACGGGACAAATGCAATATGATAAAGGCATGGTGGATACGCCACTGGTACATCCTATATAAGTGTCCTTGTCATATTTCCCATTTGTGGCGTCTTTCGGCTCATTCAAAGATCTGCGTTATTTATTTATTTTTATGTAAATATGTATAATAAAAATAAACTTTTAACAACTACATGTACTGGTTGTTTTTTTCTTTTAAAATTTTATTTTATTTTAATTTCGGGACGAAATTTTAAATAGTTGTGAATCTTGTAACATTCGTTAATTTTCAAAACTGAAAACTCGACCTGTTTTAAATTTTATGTTTTGTTTCTATTTAAATTTATATATTTTTATAATATTATTAATAAATCTTAATTTTCGTTAATGTATTTTATGTGATAATTTCTTTGCAATCATACTTTTCACCACCTTTGTAGTATTACATACTCATTTAAAACATTCATAATCAAGATCAAATATATATGTACATGTCCCATGTAATTTACTAGAATTATTATTTAATTACAACTACTACTTTTATTATTATTATCATAATCCATATTATGTTACTTAACTAATAAAAAACTAATGAATGTATTAATTAAATAAATTTTATTAAAATAGTTAAACCTTTTGAATGCCCCATTAAACTGTTTTTAATTTTTGTTATTAATTATATTAAATATGATTAATTTTCATAAATTCCATAAGACATAATAACTCCATATTTTCACTATAAAAGGACAAATCATTAATTATTTTCACACCTCAATCCACTATTTTCTTAAGATTGAAAGCACTAACAAGTAAGTTTTTTCCACTTCATGCATTTTATAGCTATTGTTTTGATATTTATCTTGAATGTTCATACTTGTTCGTAAGTTGTTATTCATTATCATGTTACCGTTATCATAAAAATCTTATATTTTGGTTTTAAAAATCATTATGATCATGGATATCCAAGATAAACACTATGATTATTCTAAATCATGGATCAAACCTAGTTATTTTGCAAGAACAAACATGAATATATATTTATCTAAATCTTATGATTTGTTGATCATCATAAACTTATAAACTTTTTTCTAAATAAGATGATTTATAAAAATTTCTTTTATCTAAAATATTTCACAATAGATATAACATACTTCATATCTTTAAATTAATAATTGAGTAAATTAATTATTGTTTATTTTATTTCAACATAAGCTAATATTTATAATTTCTTTAAAAGAATCATGCAAAACTTTTAAGTTAATTAATTAGTAAATTAATTAATTATGTTACTTGGAAAAAAAGTATAATCATAAATTGTTATTAATATTTTTAATCTTATATTAATAAGTTATAATTATTTATTTACAAATCATTCTTCAACTAATAAACATCAAATGATTTATATAATCTTTATTCATTTTTGTTAAACTCATTAAAAATCTTCAAGTCCCCATTTTCCATAAGTTAATGAAATAGATATTGAAATAATTCATAATTCCTAAAACTAATATTATTTAAATTTTATAATCCCGATAGTTAGTCTTTAAATTTTGTATATCCTATTTAATTATAGTTTGTGAGGTTCGATCGTTTCAATTTCCTTAAACGCGCTTTCGGTTATTATTTCAAGTTATCTTCAATCTCAAAGGTGAGTTTCTCACACCCCTTTTTTAACACTTTTACACATTTTGGGGGTAGCATATATATCTATCAAAATTACAATTTCGTTTATTTATTATTTATAAACTACAATTTGTTACATGAACTTGTGTGTTTATTTGTTTACTTGCTCAAAGATTACATGCTCATGGTTTCCACATTAAGTATGATCATACGCCCCCCTATGCACTTAGGACCTCGATGTTATGAGTGGAATAAGGACCCCCAATCCGAGTACGTTGGTTGTTACCAACGGAAAAGACACTTACTTACGCTATTATCCGAGTACGTTGGTGCACAATCCCAACTGGAAAGGACCTTACTTGCTCATTTACACTTGTTCATGGAATTGTAGATTTTTATGTACTTATATCAAAACTTATGTGAACTCACCAACTATTCATTTAGTTGACTTTATTTTATATACATATGTTACATGTGCAATTTTTAGAGGATGAAATGGAGAAGACACTAGAACTTAGGTTATATTAATAAATGGACAAGTTGTTAATTGTTCTTGTGTTTTCTTTGTAGTTCTTGTTACAAACTTGTGTACTTGATGTTTAAATTAATTAATGATAATATTGTCACTTAATTGTGTCAAATGTGTTTTGAGCAATCTGTAAGTCACACTCGGGCGTATTCCGCTTTAGCCGGGGTATTACACCATCTAAGCATTTTCATTTTCAACAGATAAATTAGAAGCTATCATAACAGGCAAAGTTTCATTCTTACCAAGAAAAGCATATTTCAAATGCTTTGGAAGATCTTTCAGTTCCACTTTTGGTGCCTCCTGCAGTGACGGTTTCAGCACGGTATTAATTTTCTCGGGATGTGGTTCCATCTGAACTGACCATGGTGGATGGTCTCCTCGCACAGCTGCAATCTCCAGCTGTCTCTCTTCCTCATCCAAAAACTTGTTTGTTTCCACCTGTAACCTGTTTAACAAAAAACACGTCTCCGTTGTGCCATCCGTGCTGACGACAGAGTCGTATAGCGGGATGCACTCTTCAATGACATCCGCCATAAAACACTCGTCATCGACCGAAGAATTATTTCTCTGTGTGAAAACATTAATCCTCAACTTACGGTTACCGAATGCCATCTCAACAATACCATTTTTACAGTTAATGTTGGAATTTGTGGTGGCCAAAAATGATCTACCGAGGATAACTGTGGGTTGTTTGGTCCTTTCACACGAAACATAATTGAGGACCAAAAAGTCAACTTGAAAGTAACAACTTCCACCTTGACTATAACGTCAGTCTGTATCCCCCGAGGAAGTTTCGGTGTCTGGTCAGCTAAGACAAGCGTAGTAGCGGTTGCCCGAAGCGGACCGAAGTCACACTAATAGTATAGACTTCCCGGGAGAATACTGATGCTAGCTCCAAGAACAAGAAGCGCCCGGGTCATTTTAAAATCACCCACTTGAATGGGTATAATGGGCGTTCTCGGATCTTGTAGCTTGGGTGGAAGAACACCCGAAAGAATTGCATTCCCATTATCACCAAAATCAATCTGTTTGGGAATCTTTTTACTCCTTTTCTGTGTGCACAACTCTTTCAACTACTTAGTATATGCGGGAATCTGTTTTATGGCATCTAAAAGGGGTATATTAATTTTGACTTGTTTAAACGTTTCCCACATTTCTTGTTGTTACGGACCCCTTTTTTTATCCCATTTTCTCCTTAGATGGCGCCAACAAACCATCGGGATAGGGGACAGTTTTCACCTTCTCCTTGTCCTTAGGGTTGTTGGTGTCATCTCTCGGTACCAGTTTATTAGTATTAGTTTCACTTTTATTAGATTCAATTAATTTAACCGGTTCCGGCTCGTCATAACTGACGAGATCTTCATCAATTTTTTCCACCACCCCCTCAACCAATGGTGGTGGAATCCCAACTTTGTTATCATACTTTTTCCCATTTCTTAAAATATTTACCTGGTTAACATGCTTTTTCGAACTCGAGCTGTAGTGGTTCGGGTTGACCATAGTATCGCTTGGGAGTTGACCCGAATTCTTCGGCAATTTTGCCATGTCTGCGGCGAGCTGACCAAACTGCTTTAACATTGCCTCTGACGATTTATCCCGTAACTCGAACTGTTGCTTTGTTTCAGCCTTATGATCTGTCATAACCTTCATCAATGCATCCAACTTAGCGTGCACTGACTCATCCGCATTTCCTGAGGACCCCCTCTGCTGGTCCTGATTACCTAATGATTTTACACCTCGGTTACTGTCTCTGTTATACCCCCCGGTATTGATTATTTGAATACTACTGACCACCTTGGCGGTAATTTCCCTGCGATCTGTTGTTCGATCCCTGAAAGCTTGGGTTTGACTGTGTAGACGCGTTTCCGTATCAAAAGTTCGGGTGATTCCTCAGGCCCGTGTGATAAGTTTTTGAGTTAAACCCTTGGCATTTGGAATCCCCGTAAGCATAGCTAATCTCCTCGGGCTCATCTTCCTCATCATCATAAAACTCGGGACAATTTTCTAACTTGTGACCGAGCTCACCACACTCTTCACATACCAGGAATTTCACTCCAACTTTGCCAATCTCATTCTTTTTACCCGTTCGGTACCCGTCCAATTCACGTTCTAACTCAACAATTCTTTCAGATTCACTCGTGACTGACTTAACTGATTTGGAAGAAGTATTGTGTCTTCGTCTTTCTGCTTCTCATTCTGGTTTAGAGTCTTCACACATGAATTCCAAAAAAATCCCAATCATCTTCCTCAGGTTGGTTCAACAGTTGACCGTTACACGAGGCTTTAAAGTGTTTTCAGTCCTCGTATCTCAACCCATCCACAAAACACTTCACCAATTACCACAATTCAATCTGGTGATGTGGGAGTTTTCTGATCATTTCTTTGAATTGGGTGAATGCCTCGTGAAATAATTCGACCGATAACTGTGAAAATGGCGAATTTCCATTCAGGCCTCGCTTATCTTCGACTGCAAAAAATACTCGTTTAAGAATAACTGCTGCATTTTAGCCCAATTCCCAATACTGTGCATCGGTAGTGAGTTAAACTAGTGTTTTGCTTTACCTTTTAGGGAAAACTGGAATAACCGCAACCCAACCTCATCCTGGTTAAAGGTACCATCACCAATCGACCCGCAAATAGTCGAAAAATCAGATAAATGAGAATACGGGTCTTCAGAAGCCATCCCGTGAAAGTGTGGAACGATGTTAATGTAAGATGACCGGGACTTAAACATCTGCTGTCCCGGCACTCGCTCTTGTGGGACAATCGGGGATGCTCCGTCTGAAATAGCCGGTCTGAACCAACTGTTAACACACCCTGAACGGAGCTACAAAATTCCCCCTCCCCCAGGATTCACCAAACCTCCTCTGTTCACCTGAATACCCCGACCTCTTTCAACCTGTTCTTCCCCGTTAACTCTGTTTAGACCCATACCGTTCCTTCCCCTGTTTCTGTTAACCGCATCACCTCGTCTTTAATTTACCGGTTCTTCCAACACTTCATCCCAATTTTAATCACCCTCGTTCTCCAACTCAAAACCCTCATTCTGTCTTTGCCAGTTTACCTCTTCATTACCTTAGAAACCTTGACCCATATCCTGTTCTTCCCCCTCTTCATCTTCTGAATGCTTACTAGGGCGATCATCATCGAGATTAATCTGAACTCTGCGTCTCAGAGTAATATGTGGTATCGATGGTTCGACTCGATCAGTGTCCTGGTTTTTGTTCTTTTCGGGTTCTAAAAAAATGAGCTGAGTTATTCGGGTTGTTTTGCTGGTTGGTATTTAGTGGAGGAAGTTGGTTATTGTTGGGTTGGTCATTGTTGTCTATGTGAAAAACATTGTTTTCTGGGAGTAGGTTTGGGTCTTGGTTCAGGTTGTCATTCTAGTTCTGGTTTTGGTTTTCATTTTGGTTTTGGTTTTGATTCTGGTTTTGACATTCCATCTCTGAATTTTTGTTCTGAACTCGGTTCTGCCGAGCTAATATTTCAATTTTGGGCTCGAAAACAAGCGGTGACTGTCTACCCGAGTATCGGGTGTGCATAAACCTGTGACCTGCACAAACAACACACCCTGCGTAAAATAGAAAAAGTAAAATTTAAACTAAAAACTAAAAAATTAAAACTAAATTAAAATGAACTAAAATAAACTAAACACAAAAATCAAATAACACGAAAAACACTAAGTGCACTAACTCCCCGGCAATAGCGCCATTTTGATGCTAGACTGTCGCTATCTAGTTAAAAACACTAATAATCAGTTTCTAATCACCTAAGCAAGCTAAGATAAGTAGGGAGTTGTAACATCCCGAAATTTCAAGATAATATTAATTATATTACTTAATAATAGAGGGAAAGTTTACTCGGGTTGTCAGGAAACAAATAATAGAGTTGGAGTTGGTATGAGTCGGGCTAGTGTTGGATTAATGGAGACGGGTTAAATGAGAATGGGATTTCAGGGATATAAATACCCCCAAAACCCCAAAAATATCTTCATTTACATCTATTTCTTCACACACTCAAAACACACACATTCTAACCGATCAAGATTCGAAGCCGAGACCCGAGATTTTGTTGATAGATCTGAGTTGGTAAGGTAAGAACAAATCCAACAAAGCTAATATTACTGAAAATGGTTAGGATTGGATGGGTTAACCGGACCCGAAACCCAAACTGCCCAAATTGGACCCCTAAAACGTCGATTTTAGGCCGATTTGATGGTTGGGATTTGTAGGCGCCGATCATACGATTCCGTGGGTACCAAAATCGAGTTATTTGGCTAAGAAACGAAGGATTTATGGGCAAACAGATCTGCAGCGCGATAACTTCGCCTGCAAGATTAAGTTCGCCTGATGAACTTCGCCTTCAAGCGTAACTTCGCCTTCAAGCGTAACTTCGCCTAAGGATAACTTCGCCTGAAGCCAAGTTCGCCTAAGGTTTAACTTCGCCTGAAGCCAAGTTCGCCTAAGGATAACTTCGCCTGAAGCCAAGTTCGCCTAAGGTTTAACTTCGCCTGAAGCCAAGTTCGCCTAAGGTTTAACTTCGCCTGAAGCCAAGTTCGCCCGAGGGTTAACTTCGCCTAAAGCCAAGTTTGATTAGAAAATAAATTATCAAGCGATAAGTTAAAGTAAGCTAATACTAGGCCACCAGATTAGATCAGACGAGTATTGATACGTGTAACTTGTACAGTCATCCGAGCTCAGATAGCGAAGGGATTTACAGCTATCAGAAGAAAGAAGCAGAGTTCAGGTGAGTTTCTAGCCCCATTTCCTTGTTATGTTTTCGGGGCTGTGTGCATACTCGATGTGAAGTGTGAATACACTTACCTTAAGTGGTAAGTGTATGCTATAGATGTTATACGAGGTATATATTTTATAATGCTTGTCGGTACGTGAACGATCTTCGGATATTGCACGTATCGCCAAGGATAGTAAATTCCAAGTGGTTGATAGTGTGTATGAATGATATGATGTAACTTGTTTATTACGTAAATACCGAACTGATATGAAGTGTGATGTAGACAAGTAGAGGTAGAGCGTGTTAGAAGTGGCAAGAGTCTAGTAAGGGTGTTAGTGGCATAACGTGAGCGCGTGATAGGGAAAGCCTGTACGTGCCATCGTTATTATGTGTGTATGATTGTTGATGTGACTTGCTTATTATGTAAATGATATGAAGCGTGTTGTAGACAAGTAGAGGTAGAGCGTGTTAGAAGTGGCAAGAGTCTAGTAAGAGTGTTAGTGGCATAACGATAGTACGTGGTAGGGTAAGCCTATACGTGCCTTCGTTATTAAAGTGGCAAAGTGGCATAACGTTTTACGTTATTAAAGTGGCAAAGTGGCATAACGATTTACGTTATTAAAGTGGCAAAGTGGCATAACGATTTACGTTATTAAAGTGGCAAGGTGGCAAAGTGGTAGGCGTAAATAAGAGGCTAAGTGGTAATGTAAGCAGGTTAGATAGTGGACTACGTGTCTGCGGATACGTATATGATGCATGTAGTGGTTGTATGACAAGTTGCTTGATTAACTAGAACTCACTCAGCGTAGCTGACTTTTAGTATGCACGCAGGTGAGCTGATTACAGAGTTAGCATGAGGATGACACACGGCATGGATTGAACGGCTGGCATCTGAAGAAAGAAGTAGAGATGTTTTAAATATAAAGTTTTGTGTCATGGTATCAAAGAAAAGATTTAATGTTTTGTAACAAATGATTGATGTTTTATATTCCGCGAAAAGTTTTAATAAACTCTGATTTGAAGAACTGTGTTTATGAGTAAATCCGACGCTAAAGTAGGGTCACCGGGTTCGGGGCCTTACAAGTTGGTATCAGAGCAAAGTTCGAGAGATTTAAGCATCCTACATGCTTAGACTCGAACAGAGAATGGGATTTAAGTAAGAAAGGAAAGAAGATGCCAGTTCAAGAATGCCATGTGTCGCTCAAGCAAAAATCAGTAAAGGTAAGGGGTATGATTAAATGATATATGTTAATGAGAAAGAAAAGATATGTGAACGACAGGGATAGGAATAATTGATTATTTGATTTGACTAACTGCTTAAGTAGAACCAGCACAAATAGACTCATAAAGGGAAGTGTATAGGACACGGAAAGCAACGTGATCAGCTAGTCACAGCTGGCCACTGTTATTACCTGTTAGCCTTGCTATCCTTGTACTAGATAGTTCCTTGAGTGATGATGTTTGTGTTGTCCCTTTAAGAATACTGATGGCTGGAGCTGGAGAAGTTGTGGGAACTGGGGGTCGCACTGGACGTCGTGGCAGGCCTCGTCTTGTCCGGCAACCCTCGGTAGAAGAAGCTTCCCACACCGAAGATGAAGGAAGCGCAGCTGGAGGAGACCAGAACAACAACGAGGAAGTTCAACTTAGCCCTGCAGTTCAAGCAGCCATTGTTCAGGCTGTAGTTGCTGCTGTGAAGAACCTGAATCCCGAAGGATCTGCTGGAAGCCGTGAACGAACTGCTGAAGGGGCGGGTGGTGATGGTAGGAAGGATGGGGAAGGTGAAAGAGGGGCCTCGAGTGGGGATAAGTCTGTGAAAGTCGATGATAGGAGACGAGGCCACGGTGGGTGCAACTATAAGTCCTTCAAAGGATGCGACCCGCCAAAGCTGACCGGGTTGGGAGACGCAATCGCTACTCTCCAATGGATAACCGCTATGGACAAGGTTATCCGCATTAGCCAATGTCGTCCCGACCAAGCTGTGGGTTATGCTACTCAGTCATTCGTAGATGAGGCTATGTATTGGTGGGAGAGTGTGGAGCAGAGGAAGACCCGTGAAGAGATCAAAGAGATGAAGTGGGATGATCTGAAGGAGTTAGTGATGATGAAGTTCTGTGCTGACGCCGAGGTTGAAAGGGCGGAGATGAAATTCTTAAACTTGAAAGCTGGGACAATGACACATCGTGAGTACACCACTGAATTCAACCGCATGTCTAGGTTGGTACCTGACATGGTGAACACCGAGGTAAAACGGATCAAGTGCTACGTTAGAGGACTTCCCCAGAAGGTCCGCATGTTGGTCAGGGCCAACAAACCTGTTACCTTTGAGTCTGCGGTCGAGTTGGCGGAGATGGTCTATGATGACCTGGCGGCGGATGATGTGGAAGTGGAAGATGAGGAAAAAGGGAAGGGAACTAAAAGAGCTGGGGATGATGTGGAAGTGGTGAACACCGAGGTAAAACGGATCAAGTGCTATGTTAGAGGACTTCCCCAGAAGGTCCGCATGTTGGTCAGGGCCAACAAACCTGTTACCTTTGAGTCTGCGGTCGAGTTGGCGGAGATGGTCTATGATGACCTGGCGGCGGATGATGTGGAAGTGGAAGATGAGGAAAAAGGGAAGGGAACTAAAAGAGCTGGGGATGTCGTGGAGCGTGCAGGGAGAAAGACACAGAAGATGGCAGGAAGGGAAGCATGTAAGGTGTGCGGGAAGATGCACTTGGGGGAATGCAAGGCTGGTCCAAATCAGTGCTACCGATGTGGGAGGAAGGGGCATATCTCCCGTGAATGCACCGAGGACCAGAAGTGTTACAAGTGTGGTAAGTCAGGTCACATAGCTAGGGAGTGTGGAGAAGCCGTGGCAGTGGGGGAAGGAAGAGGAAACGCGTGAAAGGATGGTCTATTAGCTGCTGAGGAGGTTGCAGGAGGATAAGTGGCATGTCACAGTTGTTTTATGTTTAAAAGTTAAAGAGTGTTTTATGTTACAGTTGAACCTATGTTTGTTTAGCAAGCTTGAATGATTTCCTTTTATGTTATGAAGTACTTGTGACTTCTTGTGCTTTTGTATGAACGATCTATGAATTTAACTTGAATGCATGTTGGTTATAATAAATAGTTGTGTGATGGTAAAGCGTCGCCTTAGGAGCTAGCATTATTATATAAAACAAGGTTCCTCGGGAAGGCGATACGAGACTTGGTACATCGAGGGCTTCATGGACAAGAGCTAAAACACATGATCACCGCTCGATGACTACAGGTCAGGAGTAAGAGGGATAACTCAGAAAACGAAGGCGATTCAATAAAGTGTGTAAATATAAGAAGTTTTCCTTTTATAGGGAATAAGTTAGGTTTCGGGGACGAAACCTCTTTAAGGAGGGAAGACTTGTAACATCCCGAAATTTCAAGATAATATTAATTATATTACTTAATAATAGAGGGAAAGTTTACTCGGGTTGTCAGGAAACAAATAATAGAGTAGGAGTTGGTATGAGTCGGGCTAGTGTTGGATTAATGGAGACGGGTTAAATGAGAATGGGATTTCAGGGATATAAATACCCCCAAAACCCCAAAAATATCTTCATTTACATCTATTTCTTCACACACTCAAAACACACACATTCTAACCGATCAAGATTCGAAGCCGAGACCCGAGATTTTGTTGATAGATCTGAGTTGGTAAGGTAAGAACAAATCCAACAAAGCAAATATTACTAAAAATGGTTAGGATTGGATGGGTTAACCGGACCCGAAACCCAAACTGCCCAAATCGGACCCCTAAAACGTCGATTTTAGGCCGATTTGATGGTTGGGATTTGTAGGCGCCGATCATACGATTCCGTGGGTACCAAAATCGAGTTATTTGGCTAAGAAACGAAGGATTTATGGGCAAACAGATCTGCAGCGCGATAACTTCGCCTGCAAGATTAAGTTCGCCTGATGAACTTCGCCTTCAAGCGTAACTTCACCTTCAAGCGTAACTTCGCCTAAGGATAACTTCGCCTGAAGCCAAGTTCGCCTAAGGTTTAACTTCGCCTGAAGCCAAGTTCGCCTAAGGATAACTTCGCCTGAAGCCAAGTTCGCCTAAGGTTTAACTTCGCCTGAAGCCAAGTTCGCCTAAGGTTTAACTTCGCCTGAAGCCAAGTTCGCCCGAGGGTTAACTTCGCCTAAAGCCAAGTTTGATTAGAAAATAAATTATCAAGCGATAAGTTAAAGTAAGCTAATACTAGGCCACCAGATTAGATCAGACGAGTATTGATACGTGTAACTTGTACAGTCAGCCGAGCTCAGATAGCGAAGGGATTTACAGCTATCAGAAGAAAGAAGTAGAGTTCAGGTGAGTTTCTAGCCCCATTTCCTTGTTATGTTTTCGGGGCTGTGTGCATACTCGATGTGAAGTGTGAATACACTTACCTTAAGTGGTAAGTGTATGCTATAGATGTTATACGAGGTATATATTTTATAATGCTTGTCGGTACGTGAACGATCTTCGGATATTGCACGTATCGCCAAGGATAGTAAATTCCAAGTGGTTGATAGTGTGTATGAATGATATGATGTAACTTGTTTATTACGTAAATACCGAACTGATATGAAGTGTGATGTAGACAAGTAGAGGTAGAGCGTGTTAGAAGTGGCAAGAGTCTAGTAAGGGTGTTAGTGGCATAACGTGAGCGCGTGATAGGGAAAGCCTGTACGTGCCATCGTTATTATGTGTGTATGATTGTTGATGTGACTTGCTTATTATTTAAATGATATGAAGCGTGTTGTAGACAAGTAGAGGTAGAGCGTGTTAGAAGTGGCAAGAGTCTAGTAAGAGTGTTAGTGGCATAACTATAGTACGTGGTAGGGTAAGCCTATACGTGCCTTCGTTATTAAAGTGGCAAAGTGGCATAACGTTTTACGTTATTAAAGTGGCAAAGTGGCATAACGATTTACGTTATTAAAGTGGCAAAGTGGCATAACGATTTACGTTATTAAAGTGGCAAGGTGGCAAAGTGGTAGGCGTAAATAAGAGGCTAAGTGGTAATGTAAGCAGGTTAGATAGTGGACTACGTGTCTGCGGATACGTATATGATGCATGTAGTGGTTGTATGACAAGTTGCTTGATTAACTAGAACTCACTCAGCGTAGCTGACTTTTAGTATGCACGCAGGTGAGCTGATTACAGAGTTAGCATGAGGATGACACACGGCATGGATTGAACGGCTGGCATCTGAAGAAAGAAATAGAGATGTTTTAAATATAAAGTTTTGTGTCATGGTATCAAAGAAAAGATTTAACGTTTTGTAACAAATGATTGATGTTTTATATTCCGCGAAAAGTTTTAATAAACTCTGATTTGAAGAACTGTGTTTATGAGTAAATCCGACGCTAAAGTAGGGTCACCGGGTTCGGGGCCTTACAGGAGTCTAACACAAGGAGTATGTGGTCAATGCCAATCGTGTAAACAAGTTTCAGTATTACGAAGTAGTAGGTTTTAGTGCTGATCACACAAGCAAATAAGTTGGTTATAATAATGATTAAGAAAATTAACGAATTCAAGCAATTAACAAAGAAGACTCATCCCCGGGGTTCAAGAATGTAATTAAACAGTTTCTCATGCAACCTAACAGATTAATTATCATGGACTGACTAAAGACTGCTTAAGGAGTTAAACCTTAGGCACCAACAATCGCTAACACACACGACACTGGATATCAAACGGTCCCTGCCAGTGTTACTCAACTAAGGGCAATTGTATGCTTCGTTGTATTCAATATAGTTAAACAACCCTATGAGCAACTGAAAAACTAATCGTTCTGATCAACGTAAACCTAAATCGATTGAATGCACAACAATACCAAATATCAATACTCATTGATTAATCAAAGACAATTACAAATAGTATGTTCTTGGTTTCAATCAAAACTGAAATAAATACAAACTCTACATCCCGAGAACGAATCAGAGAGATTAGCCAACTCTCGACATCATGAAATCATCAATAATCACGAAATAGAACATGTATGTGGTCTCTGTATGATCCGGTATGGTGGAATCAGCCTCCGTATGCTCTGATAAATCGCCTGGAATAGGTTATGAGATGATAGGGTCGTCCAAGATGAAATTATTCTAAAACTCTAACTTTCCCGTCTGAGCTACCCATCGAGATACGCGATGGGGTCTTCACTTGTCCATCGCGTATCGTGATGGACCAAAACTAATCTTCATTAAATCACCTATCGCGATAAGCGATGGGTCTTCAACCATGCCCATCGCGTATCGCGATGGGTCTTGTCACCAGCAGAAATCTTTTGTCTTTTCTCGTTTCGCGTGCTGGACATCCCGGGTCTTCATCACGTGCATCAGCAGGTCCAAATTAAGCACTTTAACGTCTATGATCTGAAATACAATAAACCCGTATGAAGTATCGAAGTTCCCAAAATAAACAGTTAAAACTAATAAATAAACGAATAAAGCATATACAAATTAACCAACCATCACATCCCCACAATTATCTCTTGCTTGCCCTCAAGCAAACATCAACCTCCATCATATGTATGTAAATTATCACCATTAATACTAGTAAGGTTTAAGGTCATACCCAGTTTCCCAGACTGACACTATCTAGATTGACATCCCATAAATAAGGTTAAATGATATTATAAAAGCAATAGAGCCACCCAGACGAGTGTACTTTGTTTACGGTTAAGGCATACATGTTCATACCCCTTACACTATCAACACTCCTCTCGGTTTAATATCTGGACTAGCAACAGATGTGACATTATATGTCTCTGCCCTCAAATACCAAGTATGAGTCACAACTTAATAAGCTTGCAGGCCAGTCTTATCTCCACCTATTACCCACCAGTTGCATAAAGTTTCGGAATAGGGTTTTGCTGAGGCTTAGGTTGGTTGCGGAATAAGCATATTTAGTAACTAAGGTGGATGAAACCAGTTAAATAAATACACAAACAACTAATAAAAAAAAAACATACTGCTAATTATATAACTGAATAAGAACTAACTTTCTTTTTGGTTTTTTGCCGATTTTTTATTATTTTTTTATATTTTTTTTCAAGTGTTAAACAATATACTAAAGCAAATAAAATTACAACTCTGACAAACTAACAAACACATATTTACAACTCAACCGAGACATATGCACATTGTGTACTAATCTCAACAACTGACTATATACAACTCGATAACTAACTGGATTTCATCACACAGGGTTAAAATAAAATGAAGGCCAAGGCTTAAATGGTGTGTAATGTTCAATTTAATAAATGAAAAGGAATGTGGTCCAAATGGGCTCCTAGGGGGATAATGTCGGGTAAGGAAGTTTATTTATTGGAGGAAAAGTGTATGTAAGGGTTTTCTAAAGTCCTAATCTCCATACAGGTGGTGGTATTAAGATCTCGATAAGCATTTGACAAGCAAGTTCTAACTCTGTAAAACATACTAGCTTCCCTCAATAAATGATGCAAGACATTTTTTATATCTATTATATAATATGTGTATTAAGTATAGGGGGCCAACTCACAATATGTCTGGAATTATGGGTTGCGTACCCGTCCCCTTGACTTGTTATCCCCGCCTAAACGACCCCATTTTCAACTTCTCTTTTTGAAAACATTTGTGAGTAAGACTATCGAGAAGCTGAAAAACCAACCATGACCAGGAACATATAACTTGGCATTAATGGCAATAATTAACAGTTAACAACTTTGGTTTTCGAACACTCTTCGAGGTACTATCGGGCTAAAATTTTTAAATTTCCCCTGTCCCACACTTGAGGTTTACATTGTCCTCAATGTTAAAATATTTTAACAATTAATGAATATTTTAGGGACGAGTTTGAAATTGACAGTTTAACAATTTAAAAACCTGGGGTTCTAATGTGATGGTTCTACTAGCAATTATTCAATTACACTTTTAACATTTAAATTAATAGAAACAAAATAGATTATGAAACTGAAATTACCTGATATCATCGACAATAGCATGGAACAGTTGGCTCGCGAACTCTTGTAAACACTCAAGCACAATCGTGTCACCCCAAATACCAAAACTGACAACAAAATCCTGCAAAATCTCGAGACGTGTAGAAGCAAGCTTCTCACAAGTGTAATTAAACAGTTTCTCATGCAACCTATCAGATTAATTATCACAGCCTGACTAAAGACTGATTAATGAGTTAAACCTTAGGCACCAACAATCGCTAACACACGGCATTGGTTATCAAACGGTCCCTGCTAGTGTGACTCAACTAAGGGAAATGGTATGCTTCGTTGTATTCAATCTAATTAAACAACCCTATGAGCAATTACTATAGCAACTGACAAACTAATCGTTCTGATCAACGTAAACCTAAACCGATTGAATGCACATCAATACTAAATATGAATACTCATAGATCAATCAAAGACAATTACAAATAGTATATTCTTGGTTACAATTTAAACTGAAATAAATACAAACTCTACATCCTGGGAATGAATTAGAGAGATTAGTCGAGCCTCGACATCATGGAATCGTTAATAGTGATGCAATAGAACATGTATGTGGTCTCGGTATGATCCGGTATGGTGGAATCGGCCTTCGTATGCTCTGAAAATTGCCTGGAATAGGTTATGAGATGATAGGGTCGTCCAAGATGAAATTATTATAAAACCTTAACTTTCCCATCTGAGCTACCCATCGCGATACGCGATGGGGTCTTCACTGGTCCATCGCGTATCGATGGACCAAAAGTCAACTTCATCAAATCACCCATCGCTTCTTCAACGATGCTCATTGCGTATTGCGATGGGTATTGTCACCAGCAGAAATATTTTATCTTTTCTCGTTTCGGGTGCTAGACGTCCCGGGTTTTCGTCACATGCATCAGCAGGTCCAAATTAAGTAATTTAACATCTATGACCTAAAATACAAAAAACACGTATGAAGTATCGAAGTTCCCAAAATAAACAGTTAAAACTAATAAATAAACGAACTAAAGCATATACAAATTAACCAACCATCAGCATCACGCGGGTTTCTCCTAGTGTATATATATATATACATATATCTATATAACAAATATATTTTACACAATTAAAATGATATATAAATACGTTAAATATATTTTTAGTTTAAAATAAATATTTAAAACAAATCTCTTTATTTAATTTATCACAAATTATAAATATTTATTTATTCATTTATTATATAAATATAAGTTTACATAATTAAAAATATACTAGTCATTATAAACTTGATAAACAAAAGTAAAGATCTAAAATAATAACATTAATAATAAAATAAAGTAGTAAATAACTTTCACAAGAGCGCACTTGATCATCAAAGTCCCGAATCTCTATCTAGTTATAGATCCGTTGTTCATATTATTTTATTTTCAACAATAATTGTTAATTAAGATTTCTCGTCGGTAATTCCCGAAAAGCGTGATCCACCCCCTTTCTTTGTCAAATCATTATCACATTACGTATCTGTTCAGGTGAGTAATTCATTCCCCCTTTTTACTTATTTTTAATCCTTTTAGGGACATATGCGTATCGTATTATATTTATCTATTATTTATTATTCACACTTGCAAACTATTTAATCCTTGTGTGCATATCAATTATTTGCCTAACTTGCTATATGTTTATTTGCTTAATTGTTCGCATTCGGAGAGGTCCATCACAATCAAAGTAATAGTATGATCACACGACCGTCGTAGTAGGCAATGCCCACCTCGTAAGGCAACGATTTTAACACTCATTATTTGCTCGTTGGCTTAATTGTTTATCTCACAGGAACAGTTTTGAGTTTTTATATTATATTGTATCTTTAATTAACTGGTGTTTTACTCACTCAACCTTGTATTAACAAAATTAATTTATTTTATACGCATATGCAGGTTATCGTTTGAATTGATATCAGGATTGGTGAAAAATATAGACTTGTTATTGTTAGAATAACAAATCAAGACTTAGTTTTAGATTTTGAATTAATAATTATCTTGTTGCTTTTTTTTTTAAATGTTATGTACTTGTTTGTTTGGAGTTCTTTGATTAATTAATTAAATTTAATAGATATTGTCACCTTTTAATCATTGCATAATAGTACCTTGAGAGTTGTGACCAATCAGCTCACGCCCCAACATTTCCATCTTAGGTTGGAGTGTGACGATAACATCAAATTAAGGACAATTAAAAATACAAAAACCAAAAAACTGAAAAATAGTATTAACATTTTTTTGACTAAAACGCAGCCAAAAAGCCATTCACAAGCTTGGAACGCAACATGGCTAGGGTTGTCCAAACTGTTCGCCGCTCGTTCGTTACTCGTTCAAAAATTGCAAAAAAAATGCTCATTTAGGCTTGGTTTGAAAGAGAGCCGTTTGGCTCAGTTCGGTTATAAACAAGCCAAGCACGAGCAAAGCCTCGCTCAGTTTGGTTCGGTTTGTTTTGCTCGAATTATAATTTATTTATTAGTTTTATATATAAATTTTATGTATATATATAAAAGCATATTATTTTTTTATGTTTTAAATTTTTTTCTCTTTTGTGTTAAATTACAAGTTTAAATTTAAACCATAGCAGCTCTTTATATAAATATGTTTTGTTGTTAACTATGAGTTTTAGACATTTTAAAGTTGGAAGTTTAGACATTTTGAGTTGAAAGTCTTGAATTAATAATCTCTGGAAGTTTTAGAAAATTAAAATTAAAAACTTTGCACGAAATCAAGCAAACCCAAGCCGAACCAAGCCGCTCGGTTTCAAACCAAACCAACTTCAAGCATCAAAATATCGCATGTTTCTTTAAATTCAATCCACTAGGTTCGGTTCGCTTTTAAACCGAACCAAGTATGAGCAAGCATGCGTTCGGTTCGACTCAGCTCGGTTTGTGAACAGCCCTAAACATGCCCGTAAAATTGCAGTCACAGTATCTAACTCTAATGAATTCCGTTGCAAAATATAGCTTTGGTCGCCAAAGATAAAATTGCAAATCCGTTTTGTTATAGTTCGGTCTCTAATTTTGTGAAGTAATTGTCGCAAAATCGGTTGCAAAAGTTATTTACTATATGAGTTATTATAGATGTTGAATAACCGGCTAACATAAACTTTTAATCGGGTTTTCTATAATAATCTGCAACATAAACTTCTAAAACTAACGCGATGCAATTAAATAGGCCATTGAAAATAATCGAGATTATTTTAGTTTTGTCCTACACTACAAGATTTTTGTTCTGGCCCGAACGCCTATCCCGAGGAGATATTGTTGGGATTGGTTTCCTTGACAACATGAGCAGTTGCGGACCCAAAACAATTTTCACAGGGGTCAAAAGTTTTGGAGGTCGCTTGTTTATGACTATATATTAACTTTTTTCGTTTCGTTTGATTTGGATTGGGTCACATACTAAAAAATCAAATAAAAAAATAAATTTCACACATTACAAATTTATGTCAATCGCGAGACCAAACGAGGCGACTGGGAACTATCCAAGGCGTAAAACGTACCTGTTTACGTATGCGATAATACGCAAAGTAAATAAGCTTCATATATGTTTAATACATAATTAACCTATATGTATAACAAAAAAACTATTTAAGCAACCACAGCCAGACGTTGTTGACAATGACGGAACAAGAACCATTAAGCGAGGGGTTCGTATTGAATCTGCATACTGCAAACTTATGTTTGTTAATTGCTTTAATAAATAGTGTGCCATAAACACGAGAACAAACTACTTCTAAAATTTGTAGATAAAATATTTGGTAAGTGATACTTTTATTATTTTTTTTATAAATGTTTTAGAAAGAGTTATTATATAATCCAAAACATAATTCTTATATTAACGAAAAACGCAAACCCTATTAATAAACTTAAACTAAAAAAGGTGACGAACAAATAAATTTATAAATAAAATAACTGAATAGAACGTTATAAATATTTTTCTATTAAATTAAACAAATTAATAAAATAAATAATTAAATGGCTAAACTGACCAGATAAACATTTAGGTCATATTCTTTATCGAGTTTTTTTTATCAAAATGGGTTGGAAGGAAAAATATATATTAAAATAGATAGTTTGAAAAGCATTTATCAAAATAGATTTTTACTTTGTAAAATCACTTTTATCAATCTTAATCTTATTGTTTAATAATAAATACTCTTATTTGTTTCTTTTTAATCGACTCACTGTGCTTTTTTTTTTTAATCAACTTTTTATGTTAGCATTTACAATTTTATTTCTTATTTTTATTTTTCAAACAGTATATATTATTTGATTGTTATCCGTAATTACAAGTAGTTGTTTTCTAATTATTTTTTTTTCAATCGACTCATTGTGCAATTTTTTTTATTTCATATATTTTTCTATTTTATAATAAACATTTTATTCTTTTTATTTGATTATAATCTATAGTTATGAACATATGATTTTTTCTTTTTTGATATTTTAACTTTATATACCCGTGTTTCATTAATTGCTTTTCATTATTTTCAAATTTTTAAATTCAAAGTCTATTTCTATATAAACAAAAAAATGAAAATAATCCAATCTTGCAAAAACCTAATAATATTTATCTGGCAAATGAAAAAAAAAACAATTTATGATTTTTAGTTTGTTACTATGAATGTGTAATTAATTTTTTATTTGGAGTCATTTTAATAAGAAAAGTGATGGTGCTTGAACACACCAGAACAAAATAATGTACAAATCTAGAAATTTAATATTTATAAATAGGTAAAATTTCTAATGGAGAAATTAATTTTATTTCCCAGCAGTTTATTTCCATGGTTTTTATATAGTAAATGTTAATAGAAACTAAGAATAAGGCAAGGAAAGATAAGTTTGTTAAAAAAACCTATTTTGGTAAATATTTTTAAAATAATCCATTTTGGTAAATACTTCTTTCCACCACCCCATTTTGATAAAAACTCATATGCTGTTGTAGGCACCTCCATATTTCTGATTATCCAATTCACTTCTTTGGTCATCTTTGCTTTTTCGAGTTTTTCACAGGGATCGATCGTGATTTTATCATATCATATATATAATACATAATTATTTTTTTTACGGTCGACCCCCTGAACATAAGGACACGCCGTTGGTAGAATTCTGTTGCAGTAGGTCATATTGTCGTTTTAAAGTTCGTCGGTATAGGTTGTTAGTAACGACATGTCGTCGCTAAAAAATTTCGCCACAATCATTTTTCTAATTAAAAAATAAATGTAAAATAAAAATATTAAAGTATCAAAAAACTTTCTTGATGAGATAAAATTTTCCCGAAAATAACTAATATATTTAAAAAATGAATTAATATAATTTAAAAAAGAATGCTATCTATATTAGACTAAATTAGGATTTTGGAGCATAATCCAATCGATTGCGTAAAGCCCGCGGTAGCAGCGGAACCGGGGAAAGTATACAGAAAAGATTGTTCTTTTCTATTATATTAGAATTAATAAATATTAGGGTAGTCTTAGTTAGAGATCCCGGCTTAGTGAGTCCTTTCTTCAGTGATGAACTGTTGGCGGCAGTCCTACATTTTGTCTTTGTGGACCGAGGAGAAAGGGGCTCAGAGGGAAGAGGATTGTACTGTGAGAGAAGCAAGGAGGTCAACCTCTTTCAAATATACAACATGGATTCTGGCAATGCAATGTAGTTTGACTCTCATGTCGATCCGAACGAATCATTCTTTCCACGGAGGCAAATCTTTGCCTGTTAGGTAAGAGGATAGCAGGTTACAAATTCTGTTTCGGTAGGACATGTATCTCTATTAATATGAATTTCATAAATGAAGTAGTTAATGGTAGTTAATGGTGGGGTTACCATTATCCTTTTTGTAGTGACGAATCCTGCATTTGTTCCTAAGAAAAGCAATTTGTCCATTTTCCAGGGTCTCAAAGGAGCGTGGAAACACATTAGAACTCTTGAATGGAAATGGAAAAGAGATGAAACTCTAGTTCCTTCGGAAATGGTAAAATCTTTAGCGCAAAAAAGGGGTTGGTTGATCCGTATCATCTTGACTTGGTTCTGCTTCATCTATTATTTTAATAATACCGGGTCGGGTTGTTCTCCTACCCGTATCGAATAGAACACGCTGAGCCAAATCTTCGTAAAACCTGCTTGATTTAGATCGGGAAAATCGTGTTGTTTTATGAAACCATGTGCTATGGCTCGAATCCGTACTCAATCCTATTTCCGATAGGGACAGTTGACAACTGAATACGATTTTTCCCATTCTTTTCTTATACGCAATAGTGTGAAAAGAAGGCCTTGCCCCAAGTTGTTCAAGAATAGTGTCGTTGAGTTTTTCGACCCTTTGTCTTTGTATTCTATGAGATCCGAGAGTATGGTAAGTAAGAAATTTATTTCTTACTTATCATACTCTCTATTAGTGTTATAGTATTGTATAAAATTGTTTCTAATAAAGTTGGTATACTATATTAACTTCTATCTTCAATATATGTAGTTCTTAGTCCATATATGGAATTTACGTAGGACCCATTCTATGTCAATTCTATTTCTTTGATACATCTATTTATTCATTTGTTCCGATGAATCTGAAATAATTATTTTGTTTTACTGTTATAGAATACGTTTATCCACTATAATTCAATGGGTTTGGAAACGAATATATTTTTATTTGAAAATGATTTCAATTCAAATAAAAAATGCCTTGCAAAATGATCTATAAAACAATTGATACCGTTTCATTCCTCAACTAAATTAGGAGTGCTTCTAAAGTCCACTTCTTCCCCATACTACGAGTGAAAGGGAAAATGTAAAGACTACCATTAAATCAGCCCAAGCGAGACTTATTCCATTATTGCTCACTATATCCATATGAATTATGTCCCTTATTTCTAAGATGGAATTATTCCATTATTGCTCACTAATAATACTAGAATGATTGGTCTAGAGTCAAAAAGGGATTCTAAGGGCTTCTGGCCGAACACTATTGATGAACCAATCAAAAAAATCCATTTCAAAAATTTCTATATGATTTATAATCGGGAAAGACTAAACACAAGTAAAATAAAAAATCAAAACTACAAAGGAATGTTACTAATAGAACATCTAGTAATAAAAGAAGACGGCACATTCGTTTTTTTCTTGCCCTTCAAAGTAAAAATAGATCAATTGATATCTATTACACACTTTTTCCTATTTGATCTAATACGTACCCTTTCCCGATTGTCTCTCTGAAGGAGTTGGGATATAGTATATTATACTTTTGACGAGGGGTTAAAAAAAGAATCATTTTTTCACGTTTGTTTTTATAAATTATCCATCTCAATCTAAGAGTGATTGAATGCCTAAACACTCAAAGATTCTCGCGAGTATATATATGTAGATTACAGTATAGAAATAGAAAGAACTTACCCCAACCAGTAGTTAAATTATCTCCAATCAAGACCCAATAAGTAGACATTACATTAGTAGTAGATAGGAATCGTGAAGTCTTGCTTCGACCATTAAAAAAAAATCTTTCTTTTCATTTTGGATTCAAAGATTCCGATTTCCAATCTTTTACAAAATCCCCAGAACGGAGTTGGGTTAAGTAGCGGCACCATAATAGTCCATGCATGTTTGTTGTGTTTTTTAAATTTGATTATTAAACACTTATTCGTGTCGATTCACCGTTGCAATACCCGAGACCGACAAAGCTCGGGTTTTACGGGGACTCCCGCGTTTTACATACGCCAGCATTTTATAAAGCGTTTTGTTTTAGTTCCGGTACAGTAATAAACGTAGCCGAGTCGGTCTAAATGCGCGTCGGCTCACCGCTGCAACGCCTAGATGTGACAACGTTATGGTTTTACCAACACCCAGGTTTAATGACTCACTGTTGCATCGACCTGGACCGACAACACTTTGGTTTTACAAACCAAATAAACATTGTTTTCATATTTTATTTTTAAACGTTATTTGACGAATTTAATTTTTGGGTTTTAATGTTTGGATTTCACCAACGTCCCGGTTTTACAAACCGAATAAATGTTATTTTAAGTATTTGATTTGATTATATGTTAGTCTTTTATATGTTAATTTGACGAATTTATTTTTTTGGTTTTAACGCTGAGATTTTATGTAACATCCATTCCGTTGAAATAATAAAATATTATTATTTATATTTATGGAATTTAATATTTGTTTATTTCAAATAATCTTTAAATACTATTAAAGCAATACATATTTTCCATATGCCACTCAACTATGATGTCCACATCTATTTGCCACATGTCACTCAACTATGATGTCCACATTTTCAGCCTAGTCAGCAAGTTTCCATTTACGTCTTTCTTTGTTTTTTTTTATAAAGCTTTCACAGGAAGCCTAATGGAAATCTTCCTCTGGAAGTTTCAGTCTCTCTCTACTTCATCGTCTCTCTCCATTTCAAAATCAGATCTTTCATCGTTTCTCTCCATTTAAAAAAGTAGGTCTGAAATATTAAATATCCAAAATCATAATCATTCGGGCCTCATCTCTTCTTCGTTCCAAGAAGCATTCAAATCGACCTCTTCTCCTTCGTAATCAAGCAGCAAAAATAGTTATTGTTCTAATCGGCCATCTTCTTCGTCATCGGCCTCATCGTCAATACTCATTGAGATCAACCCGATTCGGATCAAACTCATTCCAAGATGAGCTCATTTTACTCAAAAAAAAAAAGACGACCATTGTTAAAAAAGTATTTCAACAGTTTTTAAAATTATGTATTGAGACTTGCTTTATTATCTTGTATTCACTAAGATGAGTCTTTGTTTGTTTTTGGCAGGGAACTCCTTCAACCACAAAAAACTTCCATGGTTTGTTTCACATGCTTTATTTTAAATATCTCACTTTGTTAATTTTTTTAATTTTTAACGCCGTATGTGAAACAAAGCATGCACAAACCATGGAAGTTCGGGCTCCGGTAAGATTATATCTTTTTCCGGTAAGATTTTATATATATTTTAATTATTATATGATTTTGTTATAGTCTCTTAGGTTGTATTTCAAAATCCAAGATTGAATTCTATTTTGAAGTTATTACGGTTTTCCGGTAAGATTGAATATCTATTTCCGGTAAGATTTTATATCTATTTTCGTTTTTGTTTACATAAATATTAACTATTATATGATTTTCTTATAATCTCTTTAGGTTTTATATCAAAATCTAAGATACAATGGAGATTTTCCCTATTTCGTTTTTCCGGTAACACGATTCAAATATTCCGGCTATCAATTAGAACATTTGTTTACATAATTCAAATCTTCCATAATTGGTAATTTATGTATTATGTGATATTATTATTAATATTTAATTTTCTCATTTCAGGTTATGTCTCCAACTTGATATAGTTAATTTCATGGATTGAGGATTTGTTGATACGATTTCTATATTTTGTTTAATATTAATGTATATTTTTGTTATTATTCATGTATGTTTCACAATTCATGTAATTTATTTGATTTTAATATAATCAATTTTGTATCATTGAGTCAAAGTCCATTTATTATATTTTAATCGTTTTGATTCATTTGAAGTTTAATATCATTGCCAATTAAATCACCAATGTCAACGCAATTTAAAATATTATTATACTTTCCAATATTATTGTACTTTACATTTTAAAATAATACATATTTAATATGACATTTTAGAAACCGATTTGAACCATTCAAATTCGGATTCTCACCATTTATATAAAGTTTACAAAAATATGTTATATATTTTGACTTTCACCAGTTTATAAATAACCGAATATTAATGAATAATTGACCATTTTATAATTTTTCAATATTCATGCCTTAAATAAAAAAATAATTTTTATAACCATTTCTAAATATTTCAAGTTATTATTATTCTAATGTCACTTTCAACTAAATTCATTAATATATTTTTTTCTAGATGTGAAAAATAAAATATATACCAAATTCTGATTCTCAAAATAATATGAATTCAAAACTTATAGAGTTTCATTTTAATAATCATTATTTCTAACGATTTAACTAAATCAACACAGTAAAAAAAATATATTACTTTTTATTACACAATTTTAATTAACATTATTACAACTTCCATATTTAGTCCTTAGAGTATATATGTGAAATGAATCCTAAAAATATGCTACAAAAGATTTTACCATGTAATATTTTTGACTTTTTATCCATGATATCATGCATTTTTTTGTAAATAATAATATTAATTTACACAATTTATTCAACAATATATAATTTTTGTTACTACATAATTTTAATTATAATTATATTTGTAAAAAGTCTTAGACAATATTTAATTATTTTAATACCATTTAAGATTTCAATTATATTAATAATTTACTTATAAATTTGTAACTGAAAATCAATATCTTCATGCTGGTGTTTTTATTTCATATAATCTTTATATGTTTCTATTTATTTAATATGTTTATATTTTGTTAATGTTTGTAAAAAGTTATTATTTATACTTTGGTTGTTAACATTTAAAAATTATAATTATAAATACAATGTGTTCTTCATTAAATATGTTATGGTTTTAATAAATTTTAATAAGCTTTAATTTAAATTTACGATTTCAATTATGTTACATTATTTACCTACAAATTTATATCAAAATACGATTTCTGTAACATCCCGAATTTTCAAAAAATAATATTCTACATATTATTTCTTATAGTGGAAAAGTTACTTGAGTGAATAGATAAATAGTAAAATGGTAAAAAGGGAAAAATAAGGATGTTATTTAAAGATGATTAATCATGGACTAAAAAGGAAATATGGGCCTTAGGTCCATGGGCTTAAGGGGGCCCCGACCTGACATTCATTAGTTTCAAATGAAGAGTGCCCTGCCGCACCTACTCCTATCAAAAAGCACCCCTTAAACCCTAAATCTTTTCATTTCCATCCATCTTATCCATTTTACACCACAAAAACACACACACACAACTTTCTAATTTCGGCCGCCACCTAGGGTGAGAAACCAAGATCAAAACCAAACCTTTTTTGATAGATCCTTGGGATACAAGCTAGATACAAGATCAATACTTCATAACAAGCTAGCCTTGACCCTATTAACGTCTAAAGGTATGTTCTTTATGATTAAAGGTTACGTTTTTGTGAACGATTTGCTATGAAACTTGACCCTAGAGTAGATTGGGTCTAGATGCTTCATAAAAATGCAAACTTGATGATTAAAATGAACCTAATGGTCTAACGATAGTATACGGCTCAAGGATGAACCCTAGATCTAGCCTAGAACGTTTTTAACTTATAAACGTCCAAACTTTATGCCTAAAACGAACTAGATCTTGATGAAGGACTAACGGGTGTAAAACGATTATGGGTAGTGATAATAACAAATCGGTTGGGCAAGGTGGGATCATAGGATAGAATAAAACAAGTCAAACTTGGGGTTTTCGGCCAACCATGAAGATCCTTGGTCAAACCTTGAGGTTCTCGGCCAACCGGACAGTCAACAAAGGTCCTCGGCCATGTGGTTCTCGGCCATGTGGTTCTCGGTCATGATGTTCTTGGTCGAAAACGAGATTCTCGGTCAAACTTCGATTTCGGTCAAGACCATGTTTCTCGGTCCGGTTGAGTTCTCTACCAAGAGTTCTCGGCTGACTAGTCCACTGTTAGGTTTTGGGTTTGAGTCCAGTTGGGGCCCAGATAGTTAACAAGCTGGCCCATTATCCTAAGTCTAACACAAGCCCAATTTAGATAAATGTTGGGTTAACTAAATACCAACTTAAATAATTATATGGTTAATTAACAAAGATATATATTTAACAGTTAGCCATGCTCGATTAAAGAAGGGGATTACGATTAACGGCGAGAGCAACAGGATCCAGGTGAGTTTCTAGCCCCATTTCCTTGCTATGTTTTCGGGGCTGTGTGCATACTCGATGTGATTAGTTAATACACTTACCTTAAGTAGTAAGTGTATGCCTTATGTGATTTACGTATAAATGAATGCTTGATGATGCATGAACGATCTTCGGATATTGCATGTGCCGTCAAGGGATAGTATAAAGTTATGATTGACATATATATGATGTATAGATGATGTATGGACGTACGAAAGTTATAATTATAAATGTATAGAAAGGTACGAAAGGCATAAATAGAACAAGGGAACCGACCCTAATAATATCAGCGAATGTAGGGAACCGACCCTAATAATGTCGGCGAATGTAGGGAACCGACCCTAATAATGTCGGCGAATGTAGGGAACCGACCCTAATAATGTCGGCGAATGTAGGGAACCGACCCTAATAATGTCGGCGAATGTAGGGAACCAACCCTAATAATATAGCGAATGTAGGGAACCGACCCTAATAATATCGGCGAATGTAGGGGACCGACCCTAATAATATCGGCAAAGGTTATAGGGCGGAAGGCTCTTTAAAATGTAGGTGTATGAATGAGAGTATGTTTGTTAATACGAAAGAAAGAATGAAAGTACGTAAGTATGTAAGACAATAGGAAGGTAAGTACCCTCGGGTGCATATGTAAAAGTGTGAATGTATTGTACGTTGCCTGATTAACTAGAACTCACTCAGCGTAGCTGACTTGTAGTATGCACGCAGGCTAATCAGCTGAGACAGCTGGCTTGAGGGAGACACATGGCAATACTGAAGAGGCTGGCATCTGAAGATTGGTCGTGATGTTTTGACACTATGTTTTATGTTATGTTTTAAAAAGACAAATTATGGATGATTGTATCGAAGGTTGACTATTTTATTATTCCGCGAAAGTTTTTAATTAACTCTGATTTTAGAACTGCGTTTATGAGTAAATCCAACACCAAAGTAGGGCTACCGGTAACGGGGCCTTACAAGTTGGTATCAGAGCAAAGTTTAAGAGATTTAAGCATCCTACATGCTTAGACTCGAACAGAGAATGGGATTTAAGTGAGAAAGGAAAGAAGATGCTAGTTCGAGAATGCCATGTGTCTCTCAAGCAAGCTCAGAAAAGGTAAGATGTATGATTTAATGATGTATGTTAAATGATAAAGAAAGGATATGTGAACGATAGGGATAGGATTAATTGATTGTTTTGATTGACTAATTGTTTAAGTAGAACCAACACAAATAGACTCATAAAGGGAAGTGTATAGGACACGGAAAGTAACGTGATCAGCTAATCACAGCTGGCCATTGGTATTACCTGTTAGGCTTACTATCCTTGTACTAAATAGTTCCTTGAGTGATGACGTTTGTGTTTTCCCTTTTTTGAATACGATGGCTAGAACGGGAGGAAACGTGGGAGCGGGAGGTCGCACTGGACGACGTGGCAGGCCTCTTCGTGCCCAGCAACCTTCGGTTGAGACAGCTTAAAACACCAGAGATGAAGGGAGTGCAGCTGGAGGAGGTCCGGACAATAATGAAGGGGTTCAACTGGTCCCGCAATCCAAGCAGCTATTGTCCAAGCTGTAGCCGCTTCTGTAAAGAATATTACTCTTGGAGGGTCTGCTGGAAGTCGTGAAAGAACTGCTGGAGGGGAAGGGGTGATGGTGAGAGAAATGAGGAAGAAGAGAGGGAGGCCTCGAGTGGGGTTAGGTCTGTGAAAGCCGGTGGCAGGAAAAGAGGCCGAGGTGGGTGCAACTATAAGTCCTTTAAAGGATGCGACCCGCCGAAACTGACTGGTTTGGGTGATGCAATCGCTACTTGTTGGGTCAAGAAATCGACCAAAGAGGAAGATTGCTAAGACAAAGATTTGTTCTAAAGAGACACATGGGAGATTGGAATCTTCTCAACCTCCTCAGAATTCGCTATGTATGGATCCGGGCACACCTTAGACTTCCGAGCAAGCTTTTACTTATCCGGGTATGATATTTTGTCTATCGGGCAGGGTTATCTTCTCTAAGTCTTCTTTAGTGAATATCCGAGCAGGGTTTGCAAATTAGTGTATTACCAGGTATGGTTCACTAGTGTATGCAAGTCCGGGCAAGGATCACTTTATCAAGCAGGTTCGTTCTTCAAAGCCAAGTTAAGTTCGCTCCTGAGTAAGCTTTTTGGCTAACCAAGCTCATAAGCCAAATGATTGGAAGGACGGGCAAGGTACTCATTAATAAGTATGGTCCAAGTAGGCTTGATCATTTAATGATATGTCTCAAGTATGATCGGGCAAGGTTCAACTCTAGCAAGGAACAGTGCTATCAAGCATACTTTGCTAAATAAACTTTTCTCTAGCAAAGGGTTGAAGGGACCATTGAAGAACAAGGTTGCTCGTAAGGGTTTGTCTGGCAAAGTCAAGAAGATTGAAGTCTACTCGGTGAGTATTTTACTTGGTAAAATACTCTTCAACTAAAGTCTACCCAGAAACTGATCCCGAGCACACTTCTATATTACCAAGTCATAAAGGATGACAGAGCATACTCGGAAAGACAAGATTGATGCAAAGCCTACCCTGAAGACTTGTTTTACACTTAGAATATTTCTGAATATGTAATTTGAATATGTATTTAAGTTTAGGGTCTTCTAGAAGGAATGACAGCTGTCCACAGGTGTCAGGCCTATTAAAGGAATAATTTGGGCACACCTGAGGAGAGCACACACAAGGCAGACGGACACATTAATTAAGAAAGAATATGTGTGTGATGGCTGTCTCAGTATAGTATGGATAAAACCTTCTTTCAAGAAACCCTAAATTGATTATCCACTTTGTATGATTGATATTATATAAATGTAAATATTTTGAGTAAATCTTGTTTTGTGTTGGTTACCTTTGAATACTCATTAAGCAACCATATGTTTGTTATTGATTCCACCTTTAACATACGGTAATCTTTCTAAATATAGCAACCCGTCATTAACTCTCTTGTCGACACATTTATTTGTGTGAGTTATGACATGATTCGAGTAAGATCCAGCTGAAATCGGGGACCTGACAAGTGGTATCTGAGCTTGTTGCTGCTATTTTGGAAAGATTCTTGTTGCTGATTGAAGATTTGAAGAAAGATGACGTAAGCAGACCACTGTTCCATTGATTTGTGACGTCAGCAGCTCTGTTCTTCATTTTTCTTCTAGATCTACAATCTACCGGTGTTTTCTCTTCCTTATGTCAATTAAAGCTTTAATCTTTCTATCTAAATCTTGCTCTAATCATATCAGACATATCAGATCTGAACAACCTGTTCTAAGATCTGATTATTTTAAAACTTTGCTTTTTACAAAGAAACTGATTTTAAGTCTTTTTTTAATGTCTGGATATGAGGAACAAGAGGTGTCTACTAACAAGATACCAAGATTGTATGGACAGGAAAACTTTACCAAGTGGAAAGTGCTATTTGAAGCAGCCGTGTGCTACAATGATGTTGATATGTGGAACTCCATCAAGAATGGTCCACAAGATGCAGTTGAAGAAGGTGCAAATACAGCTGGAACTGCTGCTGTAAGAGAAAGAATGAGAAAGGTGGATGACAGGGCCTTAGCTATGATTAAGCTAGGACTGTCTTGGGAGATTTTAACCAAGGTGGCACATCATACAACTACCCAAAAAAAGTATGATGCCATCCTTGAGATGTATGAAGGGAATACTGAGCTGAAGAACATTAAGAAACAAAGATTGAAGCAACAGTTGGAAAGGTTCAAGTATAAGGAGGGAGAAAGGTTAAAATCAATACTAGAACGTTTTCTAGCTATTGTGAATGAGTTGAGGACAACTGATTATGTAATGACTGACTTTGATTTAAATACAAAGTTACTCAACTCAATGCCAAAGGAATGGTATACTGCTTACAAATTCATCCTTCAGAAGCATAATTTCAATTAATTGAAATTGGATGATGTAGTATGCTTCCTTCAGGTTGCAGAACTTGAAATGATAGAGAATGAAATGATTAAGGAAGAAAGACCCTGCTTCAATGTTTCAAATTCATTGATTGCACCAATGGGTAACTTGACTACCAAGAATCAACAGCAAATTCCCATCATTGAAGAACCAGTTGAGCATAATGCTGATACTCCAAAATCTTTCATTGGAGGTAACACAAGTAATCAAGGAAATCAGCAGAGGTTCAATGTGCAACTGATTGATGACACTGATTCTGCCTCTATGGCAAGTGGGAATTTACCTCATTCTAGTGGTGGAAATCGACAAGGCAATGAAACACAGGCCTTACTTTCTATGTTCGCTGAGTCATATAATGCCTTTGTTACAAAGAACTTGATTCACACAAGTGTGGTACAAGATGACTTAGAACAAATTGATGCAGATGATTTGGAAGACGTGGATTTGAAATGGCAAGCTGCCATGTTGGCTTTGAGAAGTAAAAGCCTGTATAACAGAACTGGTAGGTCTCTGGTTTCTGGTCCTAATGACAGGATTGGATTTGACAAGTCAAAAGCAATTTGCTACAATTGTCAGCAACCTAGTCATTTTGCAAGAGAATGCAATCAACCAAGAAACTTTCAGATGAATCAATTTCAGAATCAACAACCAAGAGGTCAGCAACAATACCAACAAAATCAGCCAAGATTCAACAACCACAACTTCAATCCCAACAAAAATTACAACCCCAACTTCAACAACTTCCAGCCTCAAATGAACAATCAACAACAAAGTATGCAACAGACTCAAGGTTTTCAAATGAACAACAATCAAAACCTTCAAGCAGCTCAAAATGTTCCAAACAACACTGATCCAGCAAACCAAAATCAGATTAGAAATCAAGGAAATGTGGCAGTGACTACACAACATGAAGGAAATTTTGATTGGAGCAATCATGAAGAGGACACTGCAGATGATATCAAGAAAGCAAATGTGGCATTCATGGCCATAATTTAGAAAGAAAAAGGATCATCATCTCAGGTACACTCTGCTCCCACTGTTATTTAAATGAAATTATCAATGAATTGAAAACAAAAGTTGGCAAGCTGGAAAGTGAGTGTTTTAGGAAACAGAGTATCATTAATGTGTATGAGGCTAGTGAACTGAGCAGTGAAGAAAAGATTAAAAGCCTAGAAGATGACTACATGATCAGCTACAGAGCTCAATCCAGATACATCACTGAGATTGATGGATTAAAGAAGATGTTAGTTGAAGAAAAGGTGCAGAACACTAAGCTGCAAATGGAAACTGAATTTTTAAAGAACTTGGTCTCAACAGGAAATATATGTGGTATTCTGAATCAAGTGAAGGACCAAGAGAAATACAAAGCAGTTCCACCTCCATTCAATAACAACTTCATGCCAAAAGTTGACAAAGAGAAGAGAGATGCATACCTGCAGCAATTCAGAGATGTCTTTAAAGACAAAGAAGAATTTGTTGATTTGTACGAAAAGGTAGAAGTAAATGAAGAAGGTGAGTTTGTAATTAAGGAAGAAGTAAAAGAAGATAAGTCAGTTAGAGTTCAAGTCTCTGAAGATGACTTTGATTCTGTTGAATTGGATCAAGATGATTTAAGTGATTAGTGATCAAATCACTAATGAGGAAATCAAAGCTGCTGAAAGAGGAAGAAAATACAAGAAACCAGAATCTGTTGATCAACTTCCAAAGTATCCACCAGTCCCTCCAAGAATGAAGAAACAAAATGATAAGATGAAAAGAGAACATGTATCTTTTGACATTTGTGAAAAGAAGAAGATAAGCTACAATGCAGTCAGGCCACCAAGCAAGACTGTGTTGGAAAGTATAAAGCAAAACAAAAAGAAGAAAATAATTGAAGAAGTTGATTCAGAAAACTTTATCCCAATTTATCCAGTCTTTTCTAGTCATGAAGTATTGGATGTCGGAGAAGTGGAAACTATGGAAGAATATGAAAGGAGACAGTCAAGGGTTAAAGAAAGCAGTGATGAGGAACCAATGATTATGGAGAAAATTGTCTTTGTCAAAAGCAAACTTGAAAGACAAGACATCAAGATTGAGGAATTTGTTCCTTTTTCAATTGATTTTGATGGTTTAAAGAATCAGAAGACTCTAGGAGTCGAGACATCTAAGCCAAGTGAAAGGTTCAAGAAACCAAAAGAGCATGAAAAATTCAAAGGAAAGGTATGGTGCAAGAAATGTGATGAATATGGTCATCACACAGACTCATGCAATGAAAGATTAAAATTTCAACCATTTCATATCCCAGATAGAACAAAGTATGGCCAAGACTTTGTCCTGTACAAACAGAAGTATGATGTTTATCTGGGAAAAGGAAAGGTGTGTGGAAATGAAACCATGAAAAGAGAAGAAAACAAATCTGCTAAGGAGACAAGGATTGAAAAGAAAGCTGATGTCAAAACAAAGAAGCAAGGGACTAAATCAGCAAGAATAAGTATATCTCCTAAGAAGCATGAAAAATGTGACCAAAAATAACTCTCAGCATTTGAGAATCAAACAAGATACTCAATCAGTTAAATCTGATGAATCTCAAGGATCACCTAGAAGTGAAAAGATAAGAAACAAAGGTGGGTTTTTCAAGAAAGAAATCAACTGAACTGACAGGTATGATAAGTTCCTATTGAAACATGGATATGAACCATAAGGTTTCTTTGGAAACATAAGACAGAAACTAAGGTTGAGACAGTTTCTGATGTGAGAGACTACTATGAAAAGAAGGACTATGTGATAAAGGAGTATGCCAGTGACTCAGCTGAGTACCAGAACTCAACCTCACTTGTTAAAGCCCCAAGAGAGTATGGTTATGAAACCGATAATTCAGACAACTTAGAAGTCACTCATGAAGATCCTGAACCAACAACACCCACTTCCCAAGCTGTCACAGAAACTGAAAATGATGAGTTGCAAGCTATAGAAGCCTGCACTTCATCACTCAACTAATCAAACCTTTTCTTTTGTGCAGGAACAGTCCACTCCTCTGAATGAAATATGGTATATGGATAGTGGTTGTTCTAGGCACATGACTTGTGACAAAAGATCACTTGTTAATTATGAAGAAAAATATGAAGGACCTGTAGCCTTTGGGAGTGATGAAAATGGTGGAAAGATTGTGGTGAAAGGAATCTTAACAAATGGAAAGGTTTCTTTTGATAATGTGTTTCATGTTGAAGGTCTTTAGTATAATTTACTGAGTATATCACAAATGTGTGATAATGGATACAAAGTCAGTTTTGATGATTCCCACTGTTTCATCTTAAAACCTGAGTTTGTCATTCCACCTGAAATGATTATGATGATGGTACCAAGAAATGGCAACTTGTATGAGTTGAATATAAAGGAAGCTGTTTCAAGAGGAGGTGCATGTTTTGTTTCCAAAGCCACTGAAAATGAATCCAAATTGTGGCATAGGAAACTGTGTCATGTGAACATAAAGAACATGAATAGACTTGTCAAAGGTGAGCATGTCATTGGCTTACCTACAAGAGAGTTCAAATTGGAAGATCATTGCAATTCATGTCAAAAGGGAAAACAACACAAATCTACTCATAAGCCTAAGCTCATCAACTCAATTGATCAAATACTTGAATTACTTCACATGGATCTATTTGGTCTTGTGAGTGTGCCAAGTATAGGAAAGAAAAGATACTGTCTTGTGATCATTGATGACTATTCAAGATACACTTGGGTTTATTTCCTAAGTACCAAAGATGAGACTGCAGAGTTTATTAAGGGTTGTGTAACAATGATTGAGAACAAGTTGAATAAGAAGGTTAAAATGATGAGAAGTGACAATGGTACCGAGTTCAAGAATGGAGTTATGCAAGAATTTTGTGCAGAAAAGGGAATACTTCAACAATTCTCAGCTCCTAGAACTCCTGAACAAAATGGTGTTGCAAAAAGAAGAAATAGAACTTTGATTGAAGCTGCAAGAACCATGTTAGCAGATGCTAACCTGCCTGTTACTTTTTGGGCTGAAGCAATAAACACTGCTTGTTGTGTTCAGAACAAGGTGCTTGTAAACAAAAGGCATAACAAGACTCCATATGAAATATTCCACAACAGAAAGCCTTATATCAAGTTTTTCAAGCCCTTTGGATGCAAATGTTTTCTTCTGAACACTAGGGATTATTTGAACAAGTTTCAAACAAAATCTCTAGATTGTTTCTTTGTTGGATATTCTACACACTCAAAAGCTTACAGAGTATATGTGAAAGACCATTTGAGTGTTATAGAATCATCTAACATCATATTTAATGAGAATCAATTCAATACAGTTGATGGTGCAGTATGCTGTTTGATCATGAAAAGTTAATAAAGTCTTTCAAGATTTATCCTGAAGAATTTGATGACTCATTCTACAAGACCAGTGTAATTGAAGAGAAAAAGAAGAAACCAATGGACTTAGAAGAATTGTGGAAAAAGGTTGCTGGAAAAGAAAAGGAATATACTTTCGTGAAGAATTCCTCAAGTGATATTGTTGAACAAGTTCAAGAAGATTATCAAGAAAACAATCACAGTCCTGAACATGATCATAGTAAGATAAATCAAGATAATCCAGATGTGCAGAATGATCAAGTTCATAATGAGGGAGACACAAGCAACCAAGCAAGTGAAGAAGAAGCTGCATCTACTTCAAGATTCAAGATCTGTTTCAAAGATTGAACTTAGAAAACAATGGTGCATCTTCTTCAAGACAAAATAATGATGAAGCACCAGAATTTCATGATGCAAAGACTGATTTAATAATTGAAGAACCAGAACTCAATGAGTCAAATCTCGACACAACTGTGTCTACAGATATGATTGTTCAAACTCCTTATGTGGAAAAGAATCATCCTTCTGAAACATCATTGGAGATTTGCATGAAAGAGTTACAAGAAGTCACTCAGAAATTGCAAACATCTGTCTTTACTCCTGCTTTCTATCTCAAATAGAGCCAAAGAATATTGTTCAAGCACTGAAAGACAACAGTTATGTAGAAGCAATGCAAGAGGAGTTGGCACAGTTCAGAGATCTACATGTGTGGGATCTTGTTGATAAACCAATTGACAGATATGCAATATGTACCAAATGGGTTTTTAGAAACAAAAGGGATGACAGGGGTTTGGTGATTAAGAACAAAGCTAGGCTTGTGGCACTGGGATGCCTTCAATAGGAAGGAATAGACTTTGAGGAAGTCTTTGCTCGTGTAGCAAGACTTGAAGCTATCAGGATCTTTCTTGCATATGCTGCCTCAAAGAACATTAAGGTGTTCCAACTTGATGTTAAGTTTGCATTCCTAAATGGAAAGATTGATGAAGAGGTGTATGTAGCTCAACCTCTAGGTTTTGAGGATCCTTTGTATCCAAAAAGGGTGTATAAGCTAAACAAAGCCCTTTATGGATTGCATCAGGCTCCTAGAGCATGGTATGATGAGCTGTCAAATCATCTTCTTGAGAATGGTTTTAAAAGAGGAGCCATTGACAAGACACTCTTCTACAAAAGAAAGGGATCAGACTTACTTCTGTTACAAGTATATGTTGATGATATCATCTTTGGTTCCACAAATGAACAAATGTGTTTGGAGTTTGATGGGGTGATGAAATCCAAATACAGCATGAGTTCTATGGGAGAAATGAACTTCTTTCTTGGATTACAAGTTCAACAGAAAGTTGAAGGGATCTTCATTCACCAAAATAAGTATGTGTAGGACATCTTGAACAAGTTCAACTGTCATGAGTACAAAACTGCCTCAACTCCAATGGACACCAAGGAAAAGATGATTGCTGATGAAAAGGGAGAGCCTGTAGATGAACATGAATATAAAGCCAAAATTGGACTATGATGTATCTGACTGCTACAAGACCAGATATCATGTTTGCTCTGTGTGTGTGTACAAGATTCCAGTCAAGTCTAAAAGTCTCCCACATGAATGCTGTTAAAAGAATATTCAGATATTTGAAGGGAAGACCAGATTTGGGAATTTGGTATCCAAAGAATCAATCATTTGATCTAATTGCTTACACAGACAGTGATTATGATGGCTGCAACATGAGCAGAAAGTCAACCTCTGGAGGATGTCAATTCTTGGGAGAAAGGCTAGTGTCATGGCAATGCAAGAAGCGAACAACTGTCTCAATCTCAACTGCAGAAGCTGAATATGTTGCTGCATATGCCTGCTGTGCACAAGTTCTATGGATTCAGAACCAGATGCTGGACTATGGTTTGAATTTTCTGAACACTCCTCTTCTTATTGAAAATATTGCTGCATATTTTACTATTAAAAATCCAGTTCAACACTCAAAGACTAAGCATATTGAAATCAGACATCACTTCATTAGAGATTGTAATGAAAAAGGTTTAATTGAAATGAAGAGAGTTGACACAAGTGACGACTTGGCCGACCTATCCACCAAGCCACTTGACAGAACCAGATTCAACTTTCTTTTGAAAGCTCTGGGTATGATCAACTCAGATGAAGTCTGATTGAGGATATGTGCTTAGTATGTGTCTCAATATGCTAATTGATTATTTTTTATTGAGATCACATACTTTGAATGTTGAATGAATATGTTGAATAAATATGCTTGAATATGATACTGAATATTTTGACTGTTATGTGCTTTGACTGACTATATGTGCAAAGTATGACATAAGTGATTTGATTAATAGGTTTGCATGTTTATCAATTAATGTATATTTGTGATGTTAAGTAGTCTTGTTATGAATTATCTGCTAAAATGCTTATCTGACATCACTGCTTAACTGCTTGAATATGTGTTTTATCTGATCTTTTAAAAGGAATGATAAAGAACTGATGTGAACTACTTTAATTTCAAATATTTAGTCAATCAACAGTTGATATATGTTCACAAATTTTTATTAGAGAAATACAAACATGAGGGTTAATTACAGAACTACAAGGGTGGAGGCAATCATATAATTCCTTTAAACATCCTGAATGAAAGGCCTGTAAGTCCGACTTGCGTGGCATGTAAGTCCAACGTTCAACCTCACATATGTTTGTAGATTTGAAAATAAATATCTTTTAATTTTTTTATAACATGTTCTGTCATTAAAAGTTTTAACCAAAACCAGGGGGTCAAAGTCAAATTGGGGTGATTTGGAGAAAGCCAAATAAGCCTTGAGGATAGATAAGGAGCATCAGAACACAACATGTGTTATCCATTAAATTTTCTGAAACTTAATTGAAACTTAATCATATCACCAAAGAAATGAAAATCATGTTAAGTCTAGACCTGCTGTTGACTGTCTTTGTAGTCATAATAATGCTGAGAATGAAGTATTGAGAAAGCTACTTAGTCAATATGATCCTAGTCCTGAGATCTTTTCAGCTTACAAAAGAAATTGTTTTGAATTGAAACATAACTGAAATTTGATCTCTAAATGCACCATTTGCTCTTAAACTATTATCTGAAATGATACACAAACATATAAATGTCTCTGACAAGTGGTTTAAGTCAAACAGTGTTGTATTTTGCCTTTTACAGGTTGAATATGTAAGTTCGGGTAAGGTTTGATGTTTTCAAATATTTCCGGGCACAAAAACAGTTGAATATGGTTGAATATGAATTTTCGTGTAAGGTTTATTGTTTTATAACTTTTCCGAGTACACTTAGATACTTTTAACTAAGTTTACAATTTTCGGGCATGCTTTGAAGTATTTGATACTTTTCGAGTAGAGTTACCATTTTAGTCACTTTCCGGGCAAGCTTGATTGCTTATTATTGAATACGTATTTTCGGGTAAGGTTTGATGCTTTATAACCTTTCCGAGAACACTTAGGTACTTTTATCTAAGTTTTTCTTTTTCGGGTATGATTTGATAATTTGAATTTTCTCGGGTAGACTATCCTATTTAGTTTAGTTCCCAAGCTTACCTGATGTGTGAATATGTTAATCCTAGGAAGCTTAGTGCTAACATAGGATTGTCGGGCAAGCTTTTTGAAATTTTAGACTATAGTACACTTACGTGTTTTATATTTAATTTCATTTCAGGCATGCTATGTATTACTTGTGATTATGATTGCTTTGAAATTACAAGTGTTTCCGAGCACACTTTATATTCCGGGTACACTATTGTTCCCTCAATATACTTCGTAATTTCAAAATTTGACTTTCCGAGTACACTGTCTGCTAGATATTATTTCGGACACACTTTGTATTCTAGGAAGATTATTCGGGTATACTTTGTATAAGAGGTTTGTTCGGGCATACTAACATTATGAAAATTGCTCGGGAACACTATGTTTTCAAGTATGCTTGATTGAATATGCTTTTATTATGATTGATTGAATATGATTCTAATTTTGATAGGGTTTATGCTAGATTGAGTTACTAGATTTATGTTTCAGAAATTTATTTGGGTATTTTAATTGATTCCTAGCAAGAATGCTTATTTGATATTTTATATTTGATTATGTGTCTTGTGATTAAGTTCTCAAGCAATCTGGTATTTTAACCAAGTTTTCTTCATTTTACTTAAATCTATTTCTAAATTACTTTATCTTCATAAACTTTACCATTTCTGGATATATTCCAAAAACCAACCATTCCTTAAATAGATAAGGAATTCATGAGCTAAAAGACAAAATACTTTTCAAGAATCTCTCTTTATCTGACAAGCAAAAAAAAAAGCAAAATATACAGAACTTTATCCACAGTTTTTCCTCTGTGATAAAATTGCAGAGATTTACTTGATGTTTGTATTAACTCTCATTAAAGAGTTTGTCTTTATATACTTCAATTTTGAAACTTCCTATCACTCACATTTATTCTGTGTGTAGGTTTCAATATCTCTCAAGACGACGGTTTGAATTGATATATTCTTTCTACTTTAATTCTTATTTTTCTCTTATTTACACTTTCTTATAGATCTAACTGACTATTGTATGTTCATCTGTTAACAAAAAATCAGAAATGGATCTAACTATGAGCAATCCCAATTCATACAAACTTCATCTTTCTGAAGAACTGAAGAAGGCGTTGCATAGAGTTCAAACCCTAATGAATGAGGTTGAGAAGACCTCAGCTGCCCCAAAACAGGGGGAGAAATCACCAAAACAGGGGGAGAATTCTTTAATGCTGCTTTCAGCTTATGATGAAAAGAGTTCAGATGATGAAAATGACAGAGTTCCAGAAGAGGCAAAGAAACATCTGGAAGACAGAAAGAAACAAAAAGGAAAAGGAGTTGCTCTAGAAGATGAGAAAAACCAGATTGTCAATTCACCAAAAGAAATCTTAGAAATTGATGAATCTAAGTTGGAAGCCAAGAAGGTGTATGAGCAAAGAATGACAAAAAATTCATGACAGAGAACTTCTAAATCAAACACTGTCTGACAAAGACTTTGAAGATCAAGAGAGTTTGTTGAAACTGTTTGAAGATAAGAAAAAGCTAAAAGATGAAGTGAAGAATGTTAATCAGAAGGATGTGCCTCAAGAACTGATTGAAAAATGCTTGAATGATCAAGAAATTCCAAATGGTGTGCTAGTTTTTCTGCTCAAACTGATTAAGCAAGAAGAACCAGAGAAAGAGGTAAAGGAGAAACTAGACACTGTCATTGACAAGATTTCAAAGGCTTTAAGTGAAGAAAAGAACACTCAAGACAATGAACTAAAAGGTTTGAAATTGAAAGATGATTTGGAACAAGAAGTGGAAATTCAAAAATTCTTGAGCAAGTATGGTGGAAAACCAAAGTTTTTGGTGAAGAATGGAATTCCCTTTGATTCTATAAAAGTCATGACAAGAAAAGAGATTTTGAGCAACTTCAAGAAAATGAAAGGACTACAATTGAAAAAGAAGAAAGAGGCTGCTCAATCTCTAGAAGCAAAGAACAAGGGATTATCCAGAAAGATGATAGATCTTTCAAAAATGACAATGAAAGAGAAATCCAAAGTAAAGCCAATCTGCAACATGACAACTTCCTCTATTTTGAAACAGATCTTACCAAAGAAAAGGAAAATGTCAGAAATTTCTCAAGAAAAGACAAAGCAGAGACACTTGAAGATGGATAAACTTTTCATCAAGACCGGTGTAAAAGCAAAAGATCTTTCAGTCAACAACAATGTCATGCCATATGACTCCAGGACTGAACATCTGGATATTATGATGGAAAATGGAAATATTGTGAAGATCTTCTCCAAAAGTAACTTCAGAATGTTCAATCTTTGACAATTGTCTGTGATTGCAGCTCTACATATCTCTGATTATAATGTAAGGCAAAGGCCTACAAGTGCTAGGCAATCAGAACTGTTAAGGTTCTTAAGAGAGCAAGAAAAGTTGGACTTTCCATGTCTAAAAAACATCTCTGGATTAACTCAAAATTCCTAGATTAGTCTTTAATTTGTAATGTCTTATGACAGCATTTTGAATATGTAATCTGTTTATGTTAATTGATTATGTAATTTGATTTTTGATTTGATGTGTATTTTGACTATGTGTAAGTAACCTTAGAAATGTTTTGGGTCAGCTGAGGTGTTCCAATCTAGGGGGAGATTGTTGGGTCAAGAAATTGACCAAAGAGGAAGATTGCTAAGACAAAGATTTGTTCTAAAGAGACATATTGGAGATTGGAGTCTCCTCAACCTCCTCAGAATTCGCTAAGTATGGATCCGGGCACACCTTAGACTTCCGAGCAAGCTTTTACTTAGCCGGGTACGATATTTTGTCTATCGGGCAGGGTTATCTTCTCTAAGTCTTCTTTAGTGAATATCCGAGCAGGGTTTGTAAATTAGGGTATTACCGGGTATGGTTCACTAGTGTATGCAAGTCCGGGCAAGGATCACTTTATCAAGTAGGTTTGTTCTTCAAAGCCAAGTTAAGTTCACTCCCGAGTAAGCTTTTTGGCTAACCAAGCTCATGAAGCCAAGTGATTGGAAGGACGGGCAAGGTATTCATTAATAAGTATGGTCCAAGTAGGCTTGATCATTTACTGATATATCTCAAGTATGATCGGTCAAGGTTTAACTCTAGCAAGGAACAGTGCTACCAAGCACACTTTGCTAAATAAGCTTTTCTCTAGCAAAGGGTTGAAGGGACCATTGAAGAACAAAGTTGCTCATAAGGGTTTCTCGGGCAAAGTCTGGCAAAGTCAAGAAGATTGAAGTCTACTCGGTGAGTATTTTACTTGGTAAAATACTCTTCAACTAAAGTCTACCCAGAAACTGATCCCGAGCACACTTCTATATTACCAAGTTATAAAGGATGGCAGATCATACTCGGAAAGACAAGATTGATGCAAAGCCTACCCTGAAGACTTGTTTTACACTTAGAATATTTCTGAATATGTAATTTGAATATGTATTTACGTTCACGGTCTTCTAGAAGGAATGACAGCTGTCCACAGGTGTCAGGCCTATAAAAGGAATAATTAGGGCACACCTGAGGAGAGCACACACAAGGCAGACAGACACATTAATTAAGAAAGAATATGTGTGTGACGGCTGTCTCAGTATAGTACGGATAAAACCTTCCTTCAAGAAACCCTAAATCGATTATCCACTTTGTATGATTGATATTATATAAATGGAAATCTTTTGAGTAAATCTTGTTTTGTGTTGGTTAACTTTGAATACTGATTAAGCAACCATATGTTTGTTATTGATTCCGCCTTTAACAAACGGTAATCTTTCTAAATATAGCAACCCTTCATTAACTCTTTTATCGAAACATTTATTTGTGTGAGTTATGACATGATTCGAGTAAGATCCAGCTGAAATCGGGGACCTGACACTACTCTTTAGTGGATAACTGCCATGGATAAAATTATCCGCATTAGCGAGTGCCGCCCCGATCAAGCTGTCGGCTATGCCACCCAATCGTTTGAAGATGAGGCAATGTACTGGTAGAAATCGATTGAGCAGAGGAAGAGTCAAGAGTAAATCAAGGCTATGAAGTGGGAAGATCTGAAAGAACTGGTTATGAAGAAATTCTGTGCTGACGCCGAGGTTGAGAAGGCGGAGATGAAGTTCCTGAACTTGAAAGCTGGAATGATGACACATCGTGAGTATACCACCGAGTTCAACCGAATGTCTAGGTTGGTACCCGATATGGTCAACACTGAGGCAAAAAGAATCAAGTGCTATGTGAGAGGATTGCCACTGAAAGTCCGCACGCTAGTTAGGACGAGTAAACCTACTACCTTTGACTCTGCTGTCGAACTCACAGAGATGGTTTATGCAGACATGGCTGCGGATGACGTAGTGGTGGAAGAAGAGAAGAAGGAAAAGAAATGGGTTGTTCCTGCCAAGCGACCCGGCACTCAGACATGGAACCCCAAAGATAAGAAGTAGAAAGTGTGGGAGAAGAGGTCGTGTAGGACTTGTGGTAAGATGCATGGTGGTGAGTGCAAATGGGGCACTGGTTCTGATGTGTGCCATAAGTGTGGAAAGTCCCATGGAGGGAAATGCAGAGTAGGATCTAATGCTTGCTACAAATGTGGTAAGGTGGGGCATTTTGCTTAGGACTGCCATGCTAAGCCCGCGTGTTACAAGTGCGGCAAGACGGGTCACTTTGCTAGGGAGTGTACCGAGGGCGAGGCTGGAGGAAGTGGAAAGAAGGATACTGAACAAGCTAGTCCAAGAACCAGAGCCTACATGCTGACCCAGGAACAAGCCAAGCATATTCCAGATGTCGTCACAGGTACATTCCTTGTAAACGGTATTTCCGCTTCAGTATTATTTGATTTGGGTGCGAACAAAAGTTTCGTAGCCACGTCCTTTAGTAAATTAGCAAAAATGAAATGTTTCCGAGTGTCCGAAACTTTTATAGTAGAAACCGCTAGTGACACTTCGGTTGAAATAATGAAAATGGTTAAGGACTGTAAGATAGAGTTAGAGGGACATGAGTTTCCTGTTACCTTGTACGTTATGACCTTAGGAGGGTTCGATGTGGTTTTGTGAATGGATTGGTTGTCTGAGTACGAAGCTCAGATAGTGTGTAAGAGTAGGATAATAAGGTTAAGGTCCTTGGATGATAGTGCGGTGACGGTTTATGGTGATAAGGAAAGTTCTGGGCTTAATGCCATTTCGATGATAAAAGCCAAAGGTTTGTTAAGGCGAGGGTGCGGTGCTTACCTGGCGTATGTTGTCAAAGCTACGGCCGAGATAAAAGAAATTAAAGATGTTCCTATCGTGTGCGACTACCCAGAAGTTTTCCCAGAGCATCTTCCGAGATTGCCACCGGAGCGAGAGATAGAATTCCAGATGGATTTAGTACCAGGAACCCAACCTGTCGCAAAAGCGCCATACCGTCTAGCGCCGTCCGAGATGAAAGAACTGATGTCCCAACTGCAAGAACTCCTCGACAAGGGTTTTATTAGACTAAGTGTTTCCCCGTGGGGCACTCCCGTATTATTCGTGAAGAAGAAGGATTGACGTATGAGAATGTGCATAGATTATCGCGAGTTGAACAAGCTTACGGTAAAGAATAGATATCCTTTGCCAAGGATTGATGATATGTTTAACCAACTGCAAGGTTCAAGTTGGTTCTCACGGATAGATCTCAGATCAGACTATCATCAGTTGAAGGTGAAAGAGGCAGACATCCCTAAGACAGCGTTTCGGACGCGGTATGGACACTACGAGTTCCTCGTAATGTCATTCGGTCTAACGAATGCTCCCGCAGCATTTATGGACATGATGAATAGGGTGTGTCGGCCAATGTTGGATAAGTCAGTTATTGTCTTCATCGACGATATATTGATCTATTCAAAGAGCGAACCTGATCATGTTGAGCATTTGAAAGAGGTGTTAGAGACTCTGAAGAGAGAGAATTTGTACGCTAAGTTTTCAAAATGCGCATTCTAGTTGCGAGAAGTGCAATTTCTAGGTCACGTGATAAATCCTGAAGGAATTATGGTGGACCTAGCTAAGATTGAAGCGATAACCAACTGGAAGACTCCACAGAATCCGACTGATATATGAAGCTTCCGAGGGTTAGCTGGCTACTATAGGAGATTCATCGAAGGTTTCTCCAAGATAGTCGCACCGTTAACCGGTATGACCCGAAAGTCGATAGTATTCAGTTGGGGAAAGTTCCAAGAAGAAGCTTTTCAAGAGTTAAAGAAGAGACTCACGCAAGCCCCAATCCTTGCCTTACCCGATGGGGACGAGGATTTGGTTGTTTGTACTGATGCTTCGCATCGTGGGTTAGGTTGCGTGTTGATGCAACGAGGGAAGGTGATAGCTTACGCGTTTAGACAGAAAATCCATGAGAGTACTTATCCGACACATGATTTAGAGCTAGCAGTAGTAGTGCATGCCTTAAAGATATGGAGGCATTACCTGTATGGTACTAAGTGTACTATCTACACGGATCATAAGAGTTTAAAGTATTTCTTCGAGCAGAAGGAATTGAACATGAGACAGAGGAGATGGTTGGAGTTGATTTAGGATTACGACTGCGACATTAAATACTATCCTGGTAAAGCTAATGTGGTTGCCGACGCGCTAAGCCGTAAGAATGAGGAAGTCCTTGCGACAGTTAAGTCATACCAGCTGATTATGAATTCAAGTCTTTTTGAAGAAATCATCAAAGTGCAGTCAGAGGTATTAGCAGATAAAGGGTTAGTGAAGAAAGAAAGAATTTACGGCCAAAAAGATGAGCTGATGAAAAACAATCATGGTGTTAAGACTAGGTTTGACTGTATGTGGATTCCACGCCATGGTGATCTCAAAAGTCGAATCTTAGATGAAGCTCATAAATCGAGATACTCGATTCATCCTGGAGCTACAAAGATGTATCAAGATTTGAAAAGAGATTACTGGTGGCCTGGAATGAAGAATGATGTAGTAGATTATGTCAGTAAGTGCTTAACTTGTTTACAAGTCAAGGCCGAACATCAGAAGCCTTATGGGAAGATGCAACCTTTGGAGATACCTGTGTCGAAGTGGGAACATGTCACCATGGATTTCATAACTAAGCTACCCCGTACAGCTAAGCATCATGATACCATCTGGGTGATAGTGGACTGTTTGAACAAAAGTGTTCACTTTCTACCTATACGAGAGGCCATCTCGTCAGAAACGTTAGCAAGTTTTTTCATCAAAGAGTTTGTATCTAAGAATGGAGTGCCACTGTCGATCGTGTCCGATTGAGACACTCGATTCACTTCGAGGTTCTGGAAGAATTCCATGAAGCTATGGGAACAAGATTGAACATCAGTACGGCGTATCACCCTCAAACCAATGGGCAGTCTGAAAGGACGATCCAAACCCTTGAGGATATGCTACGTGCTTGTGTTTTAGACTTTGGTGGAAGTTGGGATGATCACCTGCATCTGGCAGAGTTCTCCCATAACACCCAGTTACCATTCAAGTATTGGTATGCCACAATTTGAGATGCTTTATGGGAGACGATGTAGGACTCCCGTGTGTTGGGGAGAGATTGGCCAGAAAGAATTGGGGAGTCTAGAAGTGGTTCAAGAGACATCTTCAAAGTTTGATCAGATTAAGGCAAGAATGAAAGCTGCTCAAGACAGGAAAAGTCTTATGCTGACAAGCGGCGACGACCGATTGAGTTTAACGTTAGCGACAATGTGATGCTCAAGGTCTCGCCTTGGAAAGGAATTATTCGTTTTAGGAAGAGAGGGAAGTTGAGTCCGAGATACATTGGACCATTCAAAATTTTAGATCGAGTGGGTGAAGTAGCTTATAAGCTGGATTTGCCTGAAGAGTTAAAAGGAATTCACTCAACCTTCCATGTTTCTCACCTGAGAAAGTGTCTGGCTGATGACACGTCGCACGTGCCATTGATGGACATTGAGGTTGATGAACAGTTGAACTATATTGAACAACAGACCGAGATAGTGGACCGCAAGGAGAAGCAACTTTGTCATAAGGTTATACCCTTAGTAAAGGTGATATGGAAACACCGCAAGGGATCAGATGCCACTTGGGAAGCTGAGGATGAAATGCGCAAGTTTTACCCTAATCTATTTATGTAATAGTCCCCGAAACCTCTTTAAGGAGGGAAGACTTGTAACATCCCGAATTTTCAAATAATAATATTCTACATATTATTTCTTATAGTGGAAAAGTTACTTGAGTGAATAGATAAATAGTAAAATGGTAAAATGGGAAAGATAAGATGGTTAATTAAAGATGATTAATCATGGACTAAAAAGGAAAGATGAGACTTAGGTCCATGGGTTAAGGGAGTATAAATACCCCTTAAACACTAAATCTTTTCATTTCCATCCATCTTATCCATTTTACACCACAAAAACACACACACAACTTTCTAATTTCGTCCGCCACCTAGAGTGAGAAACCAAGATCAAAACAAAACCTTTTATTGATTGATCCTTGGGATACAAGCTAGATACAAGATCAATACTTCATAACAAGCTAGCCGTGACCCTATTAACGTCTAAAGGTGTGTCTTTATGATTAAAGGTTACGTTTTTGCGAACGGTTTGCTATGAAACTTGACCCTAGATTAGATTGGGTCTAGATGCTTCATAAAAATGCAAACTTGATGATTAAAATGAACCTAATGGTCTAACGATAGTATACGGCTCAAGGATGAACCCTAGATTTAGCCTAGAACGTTTTTAACTTATAAAGGTCCAAACTTTATGCCTAAAACGAACTAGATCTTGATGAAGGACTAACGGGTGTAAAACGATTATGGGTAGTGATAATAACAAATAGGCTGGGCAAGGTGGGATCATAGGATAGAATAAAACAAGTCAAACTGGGGGTTTTCGGCCAACCATGAAGATCCTTGGTCAAACCTTGAGGTTCTCAGCCAACCGGACAGTCAACAAAGGTCCTCGGCCATGTGGTTCTCGTTCATGTGGTTCTCGATCATGATGTTCTCCGCCGAAAACGAGGTTCTTGGTCAAACTTGGATTTCGGTGAAGAGCATGATTCTCGGTCGGGTTGAGTTCTCTGCCAAGAGTTCTCGGCTGACTAGTCCACTGTTGGATTTTGGGTTTGAGTCCAGTTGGGCCCAGATAGTTAACAAGCTGGCCCATGATGCTAAGTCTAACACAAGCCCAATTTAGATAAATGTTGGTTTAACTAAATACCAACTTAAATAATTGTACGGTTAATTAACAAAGATGTATATTTAACAGTTAGCCATGCCCGATTAAAGAAGTGGATTACGATTAACGGCGAGCGCAACAGGATCCAGGTGAGTTTCTAGCCCCATTTCCTTGCTATGTTTTCGGGGCTATGTGCATACTCGATGTGATTAGTTAATACACTTACCTTAAGTGGTAAGTGTATGCCTTATGTGATTTACGTATGAATGAATGCTTGACGATGCATGAACGATCTTAGGATATTGCATGTGCCGTCAGGGGATAGTATAAAGTTATGATTGACATATATATGATGTATAGATGATGTATGGACGTATGAAAGTTATAATTATGAATGTATAGAAAGGTACGAAAGCCATAGATAGAACAAGGGAACCGACCCTAATAATATCGGAGAATGTAGGGAACCGACCCTAATAATGTCGGCGAATGTAGGGAACCGACCCTAATAATGTCGGCGAATGTAGGGAACCGACCCTAATAATGTCGGCGAATGTAGGGGACCGACCCTAATAATATCGGCGAATGTAGGGAACCGACTCTAATAATATCGGAAAATGTAGGGGACCGACCCTAATAATATCGGCGAAGGTTATAGGGCGGAAGACTCTTTAAAATGTAGGTGTATGAATGAGAGTATGTATGTTAATACGAAAGAAAGAATGAAAGTACGTAAGTATGTAAGACAACACCAAAGTAGGGCTACCGGTAACGGGGGCCTTACAATTTCAAACACAGATTCAAATACAAAATATTTTCCATTATAATGCATTTAACTCTTCCTTTATTTAAACTCAAAATAAAATAAAATTGATCTTAAAATTAATTAGCATTTATACCCATTTTTATTTAAACGAAAGTTAACAAAAATAACCTTATAATATTCAATGACTATATATGCGACATATCAACAATGCATTCTTCAAAGTTTTCAAATCATCTATATTTTCACAATTTCTTTACAACTAATTTAACTTTTGTTTGATATATTTGTTTTTGTTTCCCAACTTATTAATTTATTTCCAACTTATCAACGATGAAATTCGAAAGTTTGACCATTCTTATATATTGATATTTATAAGTAATAACAATAATATAAAAAACATGAATTCTAAATGTTCAAACTTATGGTAATTAAAAGAAAACAATATTTGATATGATACATGTTCTTAAAATTATTTTTCACAAGACATTGATGATGAAGGTTCTGTTGAAAATTGTTGTGGCTATTATATTACTGAATGTTAATATTACTTTTATTACTTAAATATTAAATATATAATTATGTTCAAACTTTGGAATTTCAAGTTTGATCAAAGTAATGTCTTGATTGTGTTTTTAACTTATATTTGTTAAATGTTTGAATCATTTGTAATTACAATAATTTATTTCCAAAATGTCCACATTTAAGTTATTCAATCACGTTTATATTTATATTTATATTGTGTATATATAATTTTGTTGTATTTTGTTTAAGCAATTTTACTATGTTTTAATTTGTGGTCAAAATTTTGAATTTCAAATAAGAACAAATTAGATTCTTGATTATTTTTACAAACTATTTTTGTTAGGTAGCCAATAAAATAGTTTAAAACGGATTTTACATTTCCATAATAACAAATTATATTTCAAAACTTTTTAGAGTTAAATACATATTTTTAATGGGTCAGCTCGGGTTTGATTTTCCTTTTAACATACACGCACACAAACACACACACACACACACACACATATATATATACTTATTTAGCAACCGATTTTATGATAAAAAAACGAAAATACTATTATTACCCCCCTATATTTACTAATATGTTATGTAATTTTTCAGGTCTCGGACTTTATGTATGTTGAAGTATTCCTTATAGATTGCAATTTTTGGATGTTGATTTAATTAGATTCTTAATTTTTAATTAATATGTGTTTTTTTCTTATGTTATAAGTTATAAAAAGGTTTTAACTTTTTATTTATCTTTGTTAGTGTTTGTGTGGTTTTATATTTGAATTTACATAACAATTTAATGTCTCATAATTTATGTAAAATTATTCTTTTTATATAAATATGACATTTGCATTTTACTAAATTTATAATATATACATTAACCTAAAATAATTTCCAGTTTATGGTTAAACATCAATTATAATACAAATTAGTGGTTACATATTGTTATTTGAAGTTAAAAATCCGTCATTAAAATTATTCCAATATCAAAATACTATCAAGATTTTTTTAAATTCCATTAAAATACCAATTAATGGTTACACGATTCTAATTGTATTTGAATTAAATATTATATTATAATAATATGTTAACTATGTCAAAACTATTGCTTAAAATAAAACCATTTGTTCCTTAATTTATGCATAATTTTGTGTATAATAGTTGTAAGATGAATATCTTTTAATTATGTCAAAATGAATGCTTAAAATAAAACTCGCATTAAAAGTTTTTAAATCTCAAAATAATTTCTAACTTAATGTTTTTTGAATAATTCAAGATTATATTAAAATATTTTAATAATGTCAAAAATGTTGCTTAAAATAAAACTCCCAGATCCTTAATTTATGCATAGTTATGAGCATAATAGTAGTAAAATGATAATATGATGACTATCTTTATATAATTCTTATCATAAAATTCATTTTTTCATTCCAATGATATACATAGAGATCTATGATTTGTTTATAAGTTTCTGAATTATATTTGTACATTTATTTCTCTTATTAACAATGCACTGAATTGATTTTGTAGTGATTTTAGTTTTCTTCTTTGTAAGTATAAAAAATTACAAAACATTTCTTTCTATTTCGATAATTGTTTAATAAACAAGACTTTATGACTTCATATATCATGATGTAGTTTTTATTGATATATCTTTTTGGCTTCATGGATTAAGTTAGAAAGTTGTTTTAAATTGACCTTTTACGTTATTTGTTGTTGTATGTTATTTTAATAAAAACAACAATGTAATACCTTATAATAAATGTAAAATTATTTGTTCTTATAAATATTACACTATCAATTCATTACTATTATTTTTATTATTATTATTAATATTATTATTATTGTTATTATTATTATTATTATTATTATCATTGTCGCTATATATATATTTATATACAATTTTCACGCGTATGATACACATGTTACTAACCATTGAAAGATATTGAAATTTTACATCATTGTTTGAGTCTTCGTCTACAATTCTTCCAACGTTATAAAAATACATTTTTTAATATGTGACAACATTTTGTTCTAAAAGTTATTTTTATAAACATAAAATGTATAATGATATCGGTATGAATGTTTTGTTTTAAAATACATCAAACACCAATGTTTGGTTTGCAAATTATAGTTTATAACTAATAGTGTATAAATATATTAAAATCTTATTATAAAAGTCATAAATAAAAATCATTATAGAATATAACTCAATTTACGTATTACATGTTATATATATATATATATATATATATATATATATATTACTTTTATTATAACTTCCATCCGTGTGTAACACGGGCTTTCATTATTAAACATGTTATTATTTTAATGATATATTTAATTTGGATAATATTGTTTTTTTTTAAATTTTCAGTTGGTGAAGCAAAATGAGTTTCTTTTGTTAGAATATTTGAAGAAGTTGATGGTGGTTTAATATGAAAGAACATGTTTAGATCTTTTTGTTGATGTTTTTTTTTTTTTTTTGTGGTTTGATGTACACTAACTTATTGTAACCTTAAACTTTTAATATCTAGACATTGTAAATGATTAACGTTTTGATCTGAAAGTTGAAGAAGTGTTGTGTGCTTGAATTGGTTATATAAATTTATTATGTTTGTTGACATGTTTTTCCACCCGTGTGTGACACGGGTCTATATACCCTAGCCGAATGTGCAAACTATGAAAGTGATTATGATGGTTATCCTGAAAGTTTGTTGTTCGATGATGAAGTAGAAGGTAATATATAAATGCTTTGATATTGTTGACAGATTTAATAAAAATAGTATATTGTCAACATCTTTTTAGACTTCCTAGTAAGTATATTTATGAACTTTAGATTTGTTGGTTGTACGTAACAACTTAATAACGCTTAGATGTTAGTAATTAGTAAACATGTTGTTATGTTAAGTTTATTTTAATTAAATATTGTGTTGTTTTTTAAAATTTCCAGGTGTTTAGGAAATGGGAGTTTGTGTTGGTATAATTTTTGAAGACTTTGATGATGTTTTAATATCAAAGAACATGGTTAGTTATTTTGTTAGTGTCTTTTGGTGGTTTGGTGTAAATTAAGTTATTGTAATTTTGAAGTTTGTAACTACAGACAATGTAAATTTATAATAGTTTGGTAACAAATTATGAACAAGTATTATGTTAGCTTAGACATATGTTTAAATTGATTATGTGTAGTGACATGTTATTCCACCCGCGTGTCACACGGGTCTATACCCTAGCAATGCAAATATGTGAACATGTTAAACATAGGCTCAACGTGCATGACCATGTGGTAATATATGGTCTTAATTAATAGTGATGGACCTAAAAGGATTTGGGCGTAGGTTTATGTCCATGTGCATGAGTATATAAACCCTAAACCCTACCTAAAACCCTAACACTCTCATTTCACCAAGGTAACAAATTGAGATCGTTTTAGAACATTAACATCAAGCTAGCAAAAAACACAAGATCAAAGTCAATCCAAGAGCAAGCCTATAATTCTGTTCTTGACCCAAGTTCAAAACTGGCATTCAAAGGAATGCTCGTATAAGAAAAAGGTTAACAATTTGTGTTTGGAATACCTGGAAACTTGACACACCTATTGTAGAGGTAGGGTATTAAACCCACCATTCAATTAAGTACAACACCCAAATAAAGGATAACATAAGCGCTGGGCGGGATACCTGGCGCCCTAACATCAGCGGGCACACTATACGCCAAACGTGCTGCATGGCGCCAAGGTTATAGCCTAATATAATTAACATTCCCTGACACCTTGGGAACAATAGCGTAAAGGTTTCCACCAGCATGGGACAAAAAGGTAAAACATGCATGGGAAAATAACAACCAACCAATGGGGATTGGACAACACATAAAGGGAAATACAAAATAGTACGACACGTCCATGCCAAAAGGCCATGATGTCCACCAACCTCCACGACCACACGGGTGGAGAATATAATTGGTGGAAAGCCTGACAAAGTGGTTGACCATACTTTTTCTCCTCCGGCTATGAATACCAATGGATCTCCAAGCAGTAAAGGATATACACACTCCGCTATTACTACTCTCAATACATTCTATTTGTACGGTGTTCTGTTTTGCGGGATATACTCGTCTACGCCAAGAAGGTTTATTAACCCATCGTGGGGAATACTTAACCATAACCCTCGGACTAACGTGTTAGACCTTGAGGGACGGATTTGTGTTTCTTCATTGGCGCCATCCGTGCATATTGCTAGAACAGTTACTCAAAAGCTTACTCCGTTCTTGATTCAGATGAGTGGCAAAACTACACCGAAAGTGGTTAGCCTACAATCAAAGGCAACCAAGAAGGAAATTTGGAAATCCTAGACATCATTGGTAGTGGTGAAGGCATCTCTAACGCGTCTACCCTCCACCCTACTATTACAGAAAAAGCAAAAACAAAACCACGTTCGCAAATAACCATGACACCAGATATAATGGCTTGGTTAGAGGCTGAACAACAGAAATCAAGGACAAAGTCCAGGAAATGGCGGCAGTTGTTAGACTATGAACGATGTTCGATGGTGAAACCAGCAACAATGGCGAAGAAGAAGAGTATGAAGAACACTCAACAACAGTTCGTACTAAGGCACCAACCGCCAAATCACCACCAGCTCGGCAAAATAGCAAAGAAAATTCACATCGGTCACGTTTAGAAGACGACTCACGTCCAGACGATCCCGACTACGAGGCTAGTTAGAGAGGTCTAGATACTGCCAGAAAGTTGGTAAAGTATCATCCAGATGCAACGAAATATTTCTCCAAGCCATACCGACCAAAAACATCGGCGGGAAAATCAAAGTTCGTGGCAAATATTGCATAGGCGGAATTACCAGAAAACCCAAAGATTCCGCCAAAGGTTGGTAAATACGAAGGCATATCAGATCCAGATGATCATTTGCAAACTTTTACAGCCGCCGGGCTAGTATCAGGGTGGACCATGCTTTTATGGTGCCACATTTGCAAACACTGGTGGGAGCGGCCAGAGTGTGGTTCGAAAGACTCCCAGAAGGCCTTCTCACAAGCTGGGAGGACTTAGCGAAAAAGTTCATCCAACAATTTAGTCAACAAAGGCGTCACATCAGCGACCCAGCAGATATTCTAAATGTAACAAGAAGGGATAATGAAACGCTGGAAGATTTCATTACCAGATTCAACCAGGAGGGTCTGAACATTGGTGGCGTCA
>NW_027506842.1:0-56003 GCF_021521415.1 Bidens hawaiensis
GTGTATGGAATGAGTGGAAAATGAATGGATTAATGCATAGTTATTATTTATATATTATGGGTCAGCGGCTTAAGCTCATGGTCTTTCTTCATTCCTTATTAGTCCAAATCCATCACTCACATTACTTCATTGTTCAACCCAATACAAGCCCAAATCATAATAATTTATATTATATTTTATTTACCGAAATAGGAAACGAGATGTTACAACTTTAAGAACCATTTTGGACCACAAAAACCATTCAAAAAAAATAATAAAAAAATATATAAAACCAAAACAAATGCAAAAATAAAAAAAAAGGTAAAAAAATAAAAATGTTTGTCTAGCATCCCAGATTCATAACAAAATAAAATTTATCGGTTTTACTAAATTATACATATATATATATATAATAATTATTACACGTATATATATATGTATATATACATGTTATTTTTATACACATATGTACATTACGATACTTGATAGTGCACATATGCTTATATTATGTAACTTGAGATTAAACGATAATATACATATTTGATAATTTAGCTAAATCAAGATTTTTTTTATTGAAATCGGGATAATAGATATACGTTTTGTTATTTTTTTTTTACTTTTTAAAATATAGGTTTTTACTTTATTTTTTTTAATTTTTTTTTTAATTTTTTTTTTCAAATTTGTTCTTAAAGTTCTTAATTTCAATAAGTTGTCTTATGATCCTCATCCTGTAAATAGATATATAAATAAACTATTTTAAAAAATTGGCCCCAAAAAAATTGCATGCCCCAACCAACGGTCTGGTTCGCATAACCCCTTAGCTAGCCACGGCAATGCATCACCAGTTCGGTACCGGTAGTGCTACGGAAGGATACCAAATTCAAATCTTACAAAAATGTAAAACCATACAACAGAATACTTACACTTCGTAAAGAGAGAGAAATATGTAATTTACGATTAAAAAGAAATATTACTGTGAATACAACTTCGATTTTAATAGAATTTATATCACTTGAAAAAAATATTAAAAGTAAACTGTCATTTTCGTCTTTGTGGTTTGACAAATAATGTGAATTTAGTCCAAAAAGTTTATTTTTTTTCATAAGGACCATCCATGTTTCCCAATTCTTGTCAATTACATCCAAATCACTAACGCATTAATCGTTAAGTCATTGGTAGACATGTCTTTTCACCCTTTTTTTATTATAATATTTATTTCAGTGAACTGCGATTTTCTTTCTTGTGGTTTGTCCAAATCTGCGGTTTTATTGCAATAGTTTCAAGTTTGTAATTTTCGTCCATGTAATTTCATTTCACTTGGAATTAAACCCAAATTTGTTAACCTCATTAAGTCTGGTCGTTAACTCATCTACGTGCCTTTCACGTGAATAGAGAAATACTTTATTTTTATATATACTTAAAGACATATATAAAAATAATAAATAAAACTAATTCAAGCAAAAGCGAACTGAACCAAATCAAGCGAGGCTTTGCTCGTGATTGGTTTGTTTTCAAACCAGATCGAGCCGAACAACTCACTTCCAAACCAAGCTGAAATCGAACGAGCAATTTTTGAGCGAGCGATGAACGAGTGACGAGTAGTTTGGGCAGCCCTATTGTGAATACAATTTCGATTTTAATAAGATTTATATCAGTTCGAAAAAATATTAAAGTACGATGTGAATATGGAATAAACTGTGTGGTGTTAACCATAAAGGGCTACTTGCACAAATTAATATTTGAATATGTTCATATATTCACTTTCACTTGGAAAAGGTGTCCCCTATGCATCTTTCGGCTCTTTCCCCACCTTCGCTTTTGGCCCTACCAAGGTAAATAAAACAAAACAATATATTTTTAAATAAGAGAGAACGATAACTATTTTATCACATGCTTAGAACTATAAGTGTGCTAATTGTATTAATTGATATAAATTAAAGTTAATTACATAAATTAAATTTATTCAACTAGTTGATACAAGATGAGTCGGTCAAAAAAAGTTGATACAAAATAACTTATCATTTATTAAACGGGTGTTTTACCCGGCGCGTTGCACCGAGACAGGTTGGTAAAACCCGGACGATGGTAAAATCAAAGCAGGTGGTAAGTCGGCGCGAACTTGTCAATTTTGCTTATGTTCGTTATGATATTGGAACTGAAACAAAAAATAAAACAAAACAATATAAAACGTAGGTAGACCAATGGGGTGGCTTCGATTAGTAAAACTTGGGCATTGAGGTGATGAGTTTACACAAGTTTGGTCAGTCTCTGTCACCTCCGTTATAGTTCCGGATTTAAAATAAAAACCAAATTGCCATTCTGTCGGTTTTTGTTAAGTTCATTACGGTACCGAAACTAAAACAAAATGTGGTGATTCTACATGAATTCGGTCGGTTTCACTTAACAACACAATCATCCGGCCTACACCAAAGTTAATGTTGAAAAACAACCATTGTTATATATACATAAACATAAATAACACACTTGAAAAAAATAACCAAAAACATAAACACTTGAAAAAAGTAATCATAAAGAACACGTTTAATTAAAAAAATTAATGTTGCATTAGTGTAGGATTCAATCCTTGGTTGCAGGCCAGCATAGGTATTTTACACAATTTACACAAACCATCCAACCAACCCAACATACATGCTCAAACACAAAAGCAATATTACATATACAAAAATAAAAGGAACTCATTTTGTGATATCAAACTTCATGTTATGAATTAATCACACGAATTTGAAAAGTAAAAAATAAAAAGATTTTTTATTATAATTCTAATTTTAATATACTATTATATCAACTAATAACCCTATTTACACTTAGACTAAATTATAAATTTTGTTCTTTATATTTATATCAAGTTTCAATGTTTATCCTTTACTTTTAAAATTGACATTTTTACGTTTTTAAATGTTACACCGTTTGATCTATGCTCATGACCCAGTTAATCTCTCTCTCTCTCTCTCTCTCTCTCTCTCTCTCTCTCTCCACCATTCAACCTCCTACAACCACCATATCTTTCCCATTCTGTTTTCACCATAGCCACCGCTGGACCTGCCACTACCGGACTTGCTGCCACCATTCAACCTCCTACAACCACTATATCCTCTCATTGTTTCACCACATCCACCACCATTCAACCTCGTCCCTAATCTATTGTAACACCCCGGCTAAAACAGAAACGCCTGAGTGTGACGTACAAATTGTTCAAAACACATGTGATACCATTAAGTGACAATATTATCATTAATTCGCTCAAAGGTGTCAAGTACACAAGTTTATTAAATGAACAAACACAAGGGAAAATGAATAAAACAAACATCTTCTTGTTTATATTTAGGTAACATAACTTCTAGTATCTTCATCATTTCATCCTCTAATGAAAGTACTTGTAGCATATATATAAAATAAAGTCAACTAATTGAATAGTTTATGAGTTCACACAGTTTAAATAATATATGAAAACCATACAATTCCATGAAACTTGTGAAAAACACATAAGGGCTCTTTACACTAGAATCAAAGGTCTCTAGTGTAAAGAATACATGAAGGTCTTTTCCAGTTGGGATTGTGCACCAACATAATCAGATCGGAGTCCCTTTTCCACTAGAAACAATGGTCCTGAGTGCGAAGGGGGGCGTATGATCATACTTATCGAAGAAATCCATGCAAGTAACAAGTAAACACATAAGTATATGTAACGAATTGTAGTTTGTAAATAATAAATAAAAGAAATTGAATTGTTGATAGGATATATATGCTACCCCCAAAATAGTTAAAAAGGGTAAAAATGGGGTGTGAGAAACTCACCTTGAAGTTGAAGACAAACTTGAAATAAAACCGAAAGCGCGTAAATGAAACCAAAGCAATTGAACGTCACGAACTAGAATTAAAAGTACAAAATTAATTATTACTAACGTCTTAAAATTAAATAGGTCGGGTTGTCGAGAATTAGAAGTGTTGAATGTATATTTTATTATGGAGTTGGATAAAATGATTTTTATACGTTAACGAATGTTAACGAATTAATATTTTAATAATAAATTACGAGGTTAATATCGAGTTCGAATATTAAAACGTTTATAGGACTTTGATGTTAACGGTCTATTTTATTTTGAACAACGAATATGTTAACAAAGTTTAAAGTTTATGAACGAAAGTATATATATATATATATATATATATATATATATATATATATAAATATATATATATATATATATATATATATAAATATATATATATACTATGTTACACGAGTTTAAACAAGACTTGACGAGTTTGAAAATTTACAACGATTATGAATTATGGATCTATAACGAAATTTTTGTTTGAAAATTAATTTCGTGAGCGTGTTATAAAGTTTAACGAAATAATAGTTATTTATATAATATTGATCGGGTTTTGTAACGAAAGCTTAACGAAAACAAAAGTCGGTTTTAGTTAAAAAAATGATAAAACTAATTTTATGTAATTTAATATAATTTTATTTGATTTATATAATTTTGATAAATTTTATATGGTTAATTAATATTAAAAAGAAAGATTTTATAAGTAAAAAGAAAACAAAACAACAAAACTGCTCTAACCCGGGTTCAAACCCGGATCCCCTGATTGATAGGATCAATAACTAACCAATTGAACCAGATCGGTTATTTGTTAAAAGATAGAAACAATAATTTATAAACTAATTGACCACATCATCTTCTTCACTATAGCCCTAGGATTTCAATTCCATTAAACTATTCCATGTTTGTTAAATTAAAGTTAGGGGTTTTATTAGACGGCCAATAGTGAATCAAAACCATATAACAAATACATCGTATGGTGTCGGATTGATGACGAACGGGACTCTCTAGAAAACAACTTTGACGAGCTAATTTGTGATGTTTGAGAATGTTTCAGATTAAAGTGATGATTGGGGAAAGTTTATATGTATGTTAAAGTCATATCTATAATTTTCAGTTGGGTCGATTAGTGATTAATTCGAGTTATTAAAGTTTTGAATAATAATCCGATCGGTTCGATGATTAATACGAGTTAATTGATGTTAAATGATGAAATAAATTGCGAAGTAATGTTTATAATTAGTGTAGAAGTCGTTTGGTTAGATTAACGGATCAAAACAAAGTGTGAACGAGCATTTTAGGGGTCGCCGGAACCGTTTTCCGGTCGCCGGAGATGGCACCGAAAAAAAACGTGAAAACGGGAGGGAGGGAGATGGGTTGGGCTGATGTTTTTATTATTATTGTTATATTATATTCATATTTACACAAATAACCCCTCAACTTTCATATTTTTTTAAATAGAATTTAAAATACATTTATAAATTGAACCTTGGACTTTGAATGTTATATACACTTAATAAAAGTTTATAACTTGGATTATTTTCATATTATACCCGGATTGTTCGGGACTCGTTTAAGTATGCATGTTTGAACTTGGAGTTTCGTTATTGAACAATACGAATTAGATAAACAACGAATAACGACTATAACACGTCGTAAATATTATTAAGTAAATAAAAAATAATTATATATAAATTAAAAGAATTATACGAATACATCAAAACATCAAAATGAGTCGGCTGACGAACACGCATTAAACGAAACTTGAAATATACATTTATATTTATACATATATTCATAAATAAAACCGAAAATTTAAAACGGGTCAGATTTTCGGATTTGAAGAGTAAAGAATGTTACATCTATTCAAGTTCAAAATTAGCATAATATAATACCAGTCCAAAAATCAATACCATATGCATTTTTACATAATAAAGGAACGAGCCGATTGGCATGTGACATACCACGAATCCGATTATATGACGACAGGGTTGGCTGTTCGTCATGGCGAAGCATGGATGTAGTGGGGAATGGTTTTTCGGTGGTCTGGTCACGAGGTCTTTGTGTAACAAATGAGGGGTGAGGGTGGGGTAATGAGCCTTTTGGGTGGAGCATGTAGATTAGTGAACAGGTGCAGCACGCCGTGAATCTTTCGGATGAGAACATGCCATATTCCCGTGCACGATCCAGCTCTCGCGGGAGAATCGGTGGCTGAATGGGTAGGGTAGGCAGTCGGTCCATGTAGCCCAAATTCATCGCAATCCGCGTAACGTACGTGCCACCGACCAACGACCCGCGGCCCTTCCTGTGCTAGTAAATGGCGAAGTAGTCGCCGAACACGCGAGCTAGGTTGTAGTGTCTCCCCGTAAGCAGACATAAAAAAAAGCAGGTCACGGAGGTTGCAGTGATCTGCCCCTAGGTGACGACCTTGTATGGTCAAAGCGATAAGCCTATGTAGGTACCTGTACAAAAATACAATACAATATTATATTATATTATATTATATTATATTATATTATATTATATTATATTATATTATATTATATTATATTATATTATATTATATTATATTATATTATATTATATTATATTATATTATATTATATTATATTATATACAAACATGTGTAACGGGTCCCTGATGGATGAGGCTCGGGAGTCTGGGGCGTCGGTAGGCCAAGGATCATCGCTAATCTCCATCCACCAATGCTTCAACACATCTTCTAGTGTCTCGTGTATGCTTTCCCTGTAAATAGATAGGCTGGAGTAACTCCTGCTGTATGTACAAGCTGAGCGTCTAAGCAAACTCCTCCATCGACAGATAACGGTCCTCCCCGAACATACGAAACCGAACCTCCCCCCGACTAGTATCTTCACCATCAATCAACATCTGGACCTACAGCTCTCCAGCCGGCCGTGGCCTGAATAATATTAACACGTTTGTTAAATCTACTTTATAAGTTATTTGAAAAAGAAAAAAAATACCTGAAAATGAACGTAGAGTAAAACTCTAGTGTGAGCGCCCGGTACGCTGGATGGTCGGCGGTAAACAATCTTACCCATGGTGTATCAGTCCCAATAATTGTTTCCAACCTTTCTTCCGCCCGAACACTTTTTATAAAGTCCGTAGACAAGGTCGTGCTAGGTTGCGGTGCCATACGCCTAAGCTGCGTAAACCGGACATGGTAATCGGACTCTAGGTCAAAAGTCAAAGGCAAGTAGCCGTCTAGAAGCTCATCCCCTTCAATGTAGGTATTCGCCATCTATATTTTAAGATATAATATAATGTATAATTTTATTTATAATTATATAATACATATAACGGGTTTGTTAACATACCCGTTTTCTAACACGTTTTCCATATCGTTTTAAAACCCGTTTTCACACAAAGTTTATCAAACCCGTTTGTTAACCTCAAACCCAAACTTAACCCGTTTCATTAACAAACCCGTTTTCAAACCCGTTTGTTAACCTCAAACCCAAATTTAACCCGTTTCATTAACAAACCCGTTTTCAAACCCATTTGTTAACCTCAAACCCAAATTTAGCCCGTTTCATTATCAAACCCGTTTGTTAAGCTCAAACCCAAATTTAACCCTTTTCATTAACAAACCCGTTTTCAAACCTCAAATCCAAATTTAACCTATTTCATTATCAAACCCGTTTGTCAACATCAAACCCAAATTTAACTCGTTTCATTAACAAACCCATTTTCAAACCCTTAATCAAACATGTTTATTACAAGTTTACTAACGTCAAGCCCAAATCTAACCTCAAACCCTTAATCCAACCCGTTTTGAAACAAGTTTGCTAACCTAAAACCCAAATCTAACCTCAAACCCTTAATCAAACCCGTTTTCAAATCCGATTTCAAACCTCAAACCCTAACCCTTAATCTAAATCAAAATCTATATCAAACAAGATTATAATACTAGTATTTTACTTACCTTGATGTTGCCAGGTCGGATCTCGAATAGCTTATGTCAAACGGAAACGGGTCGGATTTCGAACAGATGGTTGTGTGTTTGTTTTTTTTTTTGATAGTATAAGTAATCAGAGACAAAAAGGAGTATCTGTGGGACTATCCACCACAGATTGGTATAACAGTGGCTAATTGATTTTAAAAAAAATATTATATAAATTTTAAATATTGTGAGTAATATTTATACAAAATAAAACCATTAATTCATATTATTTATAATAATATTATATAATTTTTAAATATTATGAGTAATAATATTTATACAAAATAAAACCATTAATTCGTATTATTTATAATAATATTATATAATTTTTATATATTATGAGTAATAATATTTATACAAAATAAAACCATTAATTCGTATTATTTATAATAATATTATATAATTTTTATATATTGCGAGTAATAATATTTATACAAAATAAAACCATTAATTCGGAATATATATAATAATATTATATAATTTTTATATATTGTGAGTAATAATATTTATACAAAATAAAACCATTAATTCGTATTATTTATAATAATATCATATAATTTTTATATATTGCGAGTAATAATATTTATACAAAATAAAACCATTAACTCGTATTATTTATAATAATATTATATAATTTTTAATTATTATGAGTAATAATATTAATACAAAATAAAACCATTAATTCGTATTATTTATAATAATATTATATAATTTTTATATATTGTGAGTACCCTAATAATATTTTTAGAAAATCGTAGATTAATAATAATAACACAAATTTTATATTAAACCAATAATAAATTACAAATTTGAATGATTACATCAAAAAAATATATATCGACTATTTCCTAATCATCTTCGGGCTTATTAGCAGTTCTACTGGATAACCACTCCAAAAATAGCAACTACACAGCAAATCTTTGTCGCAGCACTCCATTCACCGGGAAGTGAGCAAACCAGTTTTGGTCAGAGCACTCCAGTCACCGGGATGTCAAATTCAACAGGATACACCGGGTAACTTTAAATAATGTACCCTATACAGGTACAGTTATACCCGCATATCTCCTCCTACAGCTGTGTCAGCCCTTGCTGATTTTATGGAGTCACTGATTGGTTAACATCAAAAAGGCGACCATTTGGGGTGACGCTGAATTCATCAAACACCAAAGATTGTTAGATGAACCCCACGTGGGTGCATCGCTGCAATCTTTGATGAATCGTTTTCAACCCCAAGTAGGTTGATACGAGACTTTATTATTTATTAATGTGGCTGACTAGTGTGCTCCCCACAATGTCTATTAACGACACTGTTGGGATTTATGAAGGCGGACTACTAAAATGTTTCGCCAGCTCTTGACAGCTGCATTGGTAGCACATAAGTTCAAAATAGCATCTACACAGCCAACATATGGTTTTATTTTGTAAACTTCAAAATATCCTTTACACAGCCACCACTATTTTTGAACGAAATTATTATGGTTGTGTAGATGCTATTTTCGGACCCCGTCGTCATTATTTTCCGCCAACATATGGTTTTATTTTTTAAAAATAACGGACTCTAAAATAGCATTTACACAGTCGCCACTATTTTTGAACGAAATTATAATGGCTGTGCAGATGCTAATTTTGGACCCGTCGTCATTATTTTCTGGTGGTGGTGGTGGTTTTGCTGGTATAATCTGGTAATGTTATGAGGTAAGGTTGAGCGTTTTTTGAGGGATGATGTTTTAAGAAGGCAACCCGTATGTATTTAAAATAATGAAATATGGATAACGTCTGCGGCGGATCGCCCTATCCGCCACGAATATGATCTGCAGAACAATAAGCGATGGATAGGGCGATCCGCCGCATATGTGATCCAAATTTCAAATCAACATGCAGATATTGTATTATTTTTTATTATTTTTAATATATATTTTATTATTTTATTCATAATAATACATTTTTCGTTTACATTCTCAAGTATATAAAAAAAATGTTGATTTTTTATACATTTTTTGTTTACATTCTCAAGTATATAAAAAAATTGTTGATTTTTTATATTGTTTTTAACATATATTTTATTATTTTATTCATAATAATATATTTTTTGTTTACATTCTCAAGTATATAAAAAAAATTGTTGATTTTTTTATACATTTTTTGTTTACATTCTCAAGTATATAAAAAAATTGTTGATATTTTATACTATTTTTAATATATATTTTATTATTTTATTCATAATAATACATTTTTTGTTTACATTCTCAATTTTAATACATTTTATTCATAATTATACAGCATACACGCCATCCTAAATAAACTACAACATACACGTCATCCTAAATAAACTACAGCATACATGTCATCCTAAATAAACTGACTCTTCAGTTTGCACTCGCCAAGCTTCCCTTTTTTTGCATATACTCTTTTATACGATCTTCGTACAAAGACTTCCATTCGCGTGACGCTTCATTGGCGTATCCTTCCCATTGACGTGCTGGTAGCGGCACAAGGAAATTCCCTTCTAATTGTATGCTGAGCCAATGATTATCTTTAACATTTAAGATAACTATCACTTGAATTTGAGATAGTGGTTCCGGACTCTGTCTCATAGGGTAGTAACTCTCACTGGAAGTCAGATAACGATTGATTAAAACACAGTCAAACTTTTGTGCCACTACGTGTGTCCGTGCCCAGGTACCGAAAACCAGCTACTCTTTTGTTGGAATAAAGCGGACGTCGAGTAGTCAAGCGAATCACGAACCATGTCATAATTACCGGTTGTCTCGTAGTTAAACCTGTGCCTCCACCATGTTTGGTTAGTGTCCATCTCATTCCTCATGTGAGCTCTAACCTCCTTCCAGTTTATTTGACGCATGCCTAAACCGAGAGCGATTGCTCGAAAACCGCAATTACCATCTAGATTTACATCGCTTATTCCTGAGATAAACGGGTATGCCCAGGTGGGAATGATGTGCATATACTTTTCTATGATTGGGGCGTTCTTTAGGTTACGAGGTAATGGGAAACCAAGGTCGGTTGCGGTCTGTTGCTTTTTAGATGAACGTTTCGGTGGTTTAGGTATCTTAAACCGGGGCTGAGACTGGGAACGTGACAACGAATGGGTGGGGATTTTGGGTGTTGGTTCCCGTGACGAGGGGTCGTACGAGCTATGTTTGTGGGGATCAAACGACGGGGACGGGGCGTACGAGCTATGTCTATGGGGATCAAATGACGGGGAGGGGCGTACGAGCTGTGTCTGTGAGGATCAAATGACAGGGACGGGGCGTGCGAGCTGTGTCTATTGGGATCAGTTGAAGGGGACAGGGAGTACGAGCTCTATCTGTGGGGATCAATTGACGGGGACGGGGAGTACGAGCTCTGTCTAGGGGTTTCTCATTTTCTGGCTTCTTGGTTTAGATTTGGACGCCCCCGAGGGTCCTCACGTTTCTCAGGCTTCTCCTTGTTTGATTTCCCAGGAAGAACAGACATTATCTTTGAGAGTATACCTTTTTTTTTTTGCATTCGGTTGTTTAGTCCCAGAACTAGTTTTTTCACATCTTCTAGTTCCGCTTCATAGTCTGGTTCTTCATATCGAACAAACGCCGTACTGAAATCGAGCTTCCTCCAAACGGGTCTATGTCTTTTAATGGAATACGTATATTGTTAATAATGTACCAGTTAAGCTTACAAGCACACGACAAGCCCCAGGATGTCTGTAACCGGTGGTCGCACGAACCCCTCGTATCTTGAAATGCGTCAAGCAAAGTTGGCTCTTTTTCAAGTTTAATGAGAGAAAAAATCGACACCATATTATGTAGCTTATTAAACAAAGTCAACTGATGTTACTTCTTGATCCTAACAAAGGAGTCTTCAAAGGTTGCACTGATTTCTTCCATTTGGGAATTCATGACTTGAAGGGCATATGCCGCAATAGAGTCTAGCGAATTGTTCGGCTCCGGAAGGTATCTTTCAAGTTTGCGTGCTGGCCCTCTTCTCAGATGTATTTTGATCTGCGGACCACATTTTGGTGGCCCGGTATGAAGAAAGACATCGCATTATATGTGGGAAAATGCCTTACTTGCGCTAAAGCTAAGGCCGAGCACCAACAACCATCTGGTTTGCTCGTTCAACCACACATCCCTGTTTGGAAATGGGAGGATATCTCTATGGATTTTGTGTTCAAACTTCCGACTACTCGAAACTGTCACGACGGTATTTGGGTTATAGTTGATCGTTTGACTAAATCTGCTCATTTCATCCCGATCAATGAAAAGTTTTCGGTTGATCAACTCGCTCATATCTATGTTCAGCATATCGTTTGCCGTCATGGTATACCTTTCCGTATCATTTCCGATCGTGATAGTTGTTTTACTTCTCACTTCTGGTCATCACTTCAAAAAGAGTTGGGAACTCGATTGGATCTTAGCACCGCCTATCATCCTCAGACTGATAGGAAATCCGAGCGCACGATTCAAACACTCGAAGACATGCTTAGGTCATGTGTCATGGATTTCGGTGGAAACTGGGATTCTCATCTTCACTTGATTGAGTTATCGTATAATAATAGCTATCATTCGAGTATACGTATGGCTCCATTACAAGCACTTTATGGTCATAAATGTCGATCACCTATTTGTTGGAGTGAAATTGGTGAAACCCAAATCACCGGTCCGGAACTTGTTCAAGAGACTACTGACCGAATCGCTCAAATTCGACAAAACCTTTTAACCACTCGTAGTTGTCAAAAGAGTTAGGCCGATAACCGACGACGACATCTCGAGTTTAATGTTGGTGACCGTGTCCTTCTCAAGGTATCTCCTTGGAAAGGTGTTGTTCGTTTTGGCAAGAAAGGCAAGCTATCTCCTCGTTGCGTTAGACCTTTCAAGATTCTTGCTCGTGTTGGTAGTGTTGCTTACACATTCGAACTTCCTGAAGAGCTTTCTAATGTTCATCCGACGTTTCATGTTTCAAATATAAAGAAATGTCTTGCAGAGGGAAATCTCCACATACCACTTGACGAGGTGCGCATCGACGAAACGATGCACCTTGTCAATAAACCGGTGGAAATCATGGATCGCAAAGACAAAGAAACTAAACGTAGCCGTATACCTTTGGTAAAGGTACGTTGGGAATCCAAGCGTGGCGCTGAATTTACTTGGGAACGGGAAGATCAAATGCGAACAAAGTATCCCCATCTTTTTGTTACGGATTCTTCTACTTAATTTCGGGACGAAATTCTCAAAAGTAGGGAATGCTGTGACATTTGTCAATTTTTATTCGTATCCGTATTTGTATTAGTATTTGTTAAACCGACCCGCTGTGTCGTTTCAATAAATCTGTATTTGTCATTTATCATTTAATATTAATTACGACTATTTATGGTTGTTACTCATTCATTTTTCTATTCGTTTAATTTAATTAACGAATCCTCGAGCTATAAAAGTCTATAAAATAATCAAGGTTTATATTTGTCGGGTATAAAGCGCAAACAATCTAAGGATATTATAGATATAACAAGTTTTGATCAATTATTGTATAAATATAAAGTTTTTTTTTTCAAACAACCAAATAAAATATGTGAAAAAATTATATCATTTACCTCAAGTAAATTTTCCTCCAAGTTCGGGGAACATTAATGTTTAGATCTTTTTAATATCATAGAAACATCCAAACGATTTACAATGAAGTGGCAGGTAAGTGGCCAACAAGCTGCGCCGCAACCCCTTTTGGATAGCAAACCCAATCCTACTAAAAACAAAGTTTCGATTATTATGGGCCGATACGTTACTATGCACAACTTTCTGAACCCAATTCAAAAGGTCCACGGCATCCGGAGCTAAGAAACCAAAAGTGTCAAAGGCGAAGGGGATAAACACGTGTTGATTCTCCAAACAAGCTCTCTCGTGTTTAGCAACCTTGCCCGATGTCGCCTTCAATGCTGCCTGGCCTGCTACAAACCCATTGTCCCTAATCCCAACAAGAGGGGACACTCCTGTGAGGTCGACACAAGCGTGTTTTCCCCCTACCCACCCAAAAACAAGAATATCGGCCGGTCGTAATGTAGATCTTCCTTCTTGAGGATCCGTAAGAAAGTTTACAGGGGCTTCCTTTTTAGCCGAAATTCAGGCTCGTTTAAGAACATCGCATAGAACATCCCTCACCAAATCATGTCTGTACTTAAACCCAGACAACTCTTTGCAGTGAATCGCATGCTCACCAAAATAATCCAAACAAATATATAGTGTAAGGTTTAATATGAAATCAAAGTTTTAATATGTTTGAATAAATGAGGGACTTAAAGAGTAAATTGGAAATCAAATTATAATATAATATTATTTTAAAACTCTACCCAGCCATCCCCCACCCCTGACCCACGTTTTTCCGGCCGACCAATATTCCGGCGAACGGCAGAAACTCCGGCGACCATTAAAACCCCTTCAAAACGCCATATTAACCCAATTGTAATGATATAAATTCGTTTCTCCATCATTTTAAAGCCTAATCAAGCCGTATTATGAGTATTAACACACTACAACGTTCGGATTAATCCCCTAAACCGCCAGATAATAAATAAAAAACTCATTAACTCGATTTAATCATCCAACGGACAAATTGAGGCTATAAATAGCACCCTAATCTTCTTCTAAACTTGCTACAGACATAAAATTCCCCAAAAAAACTCGTTAATATATCTGATTTGTTCGTCCAAGTTTATTCCGGCCAACTCGTAGTTTACCCACTTTCCGGCATCAATAGAGGTAATTGATAGGTGGGTTTTCAATAGTTTGATCCGTCTAACAAAACCCCTAACCTAAATCTATCAAACATGTAATGGATTGGAAGAATTGAAATCTAGGGTTTATGTGAAAAAGATGAAGTTGGGTTGGTGTTTAAAATTAATTCCTTTCATCTTTTAAACAAAAAGCTCAACTGGTCCAGTGGGTTGTGTATGTGTTGTTTGGTTGTGAAGACCCGAGTTCGAACCCGGGTCACAGCAAACCTGTTTTGTATTTTTGAAAACCATTTTTTATTAGTTTTAATAAATTAAATATATATTTATAAATTATACAAAATAAATAAAATTAGTTTCATAGTTAAATAAAAGATGTTTTGATTATCGTTAACAATTTCCGTTCAAGAATTAACTATTGTAAACCAAACCACTCGTTAAAACTCGTAGAATAATTATGTAAATAATAATAAATCCTAAACCGACAAACGATTATACTAATAAAACAATACCGGCAACGCTAAATATTATTATAATCAATATTCACCTTATAAGTAATATTATAACTTATTAAAATCCGTTAGACTTAGTTATTAAAAATACTTTAAAGTGGGTAAAAATATGTAACAAAATACTTATATATAATAATGCATGAATCTTAAAACCAACATTATATTTTCCATTGTTTAGTTAGTAATTATTGTGTTTATTATTTTAGCTCGCGAGATTTGATCGTTCAGTTTTATATAACGCTCTTTCGTTTCATTGTCAAGTTTGTCATCCCAATTCAAAGGTGAGTTTCTCACACCCCATTTTTACCCTTTTTACTATTTTGGGGGTAAAATATATATATCCTATCAACAGTGAAATTTCGTTTAATTATTATTACAAACTAAAATTCGTTACATGGACTTGTGTGCTTATTTGCTAACTTGCTCAAAGACTACTTGATCATAGTTTCCTCAATAAGTATGATCATACGCTCCCCTATGCACTCAGGACCTCGATGTTATGAGTGGAATAGGGACCCCCGATCCGAGTACATTTGGTTGTTACCGAATGGAAAAGACATTGCTTACGCTATTACTACACCAAGTTTCATGGAATTGTATGGTTTTTATGTACTTGTATCAAACTTGTGTGAACTCACCAACTATTCAATTAGTTGACTTTATTTTATATATATGCTACAGGTACTTACATTAGAGGATAAAATGGCGAAAGACACTAAAAGTTATGTTATTCAAAGAATAAAAAAGAAGATGTGTTTTATTGTTTTTCCTTTATTTGTCTTATTGAGCAACTTGGGTACTTGGGATTTGAATGAATTAATTATATTATTGTCACTTAATAGTGTCACATGTGTTTTGGGCAATCTGTACGTCACACTCGGGCGTATTCCGCTTTAGCCAGGGTGTTACAACCGCGTACGCAATACAGAATGACTTTGATGTCGACGTCACACCAACAAACTGCAACAAACGGACACTTGTACATGTTGGTGTCGTACTTCGTGTCAATCAACAACAAATCTGGGAACGCACGCCACATGGTATGCAACTTTTCATGACTAAAGAAAACATTCTCCATCCTATGGTGGAAGGATTCTCCCATGTGTGAAAGGTGAACCCATGGGTTTGAAGAAAGTTTTCAAGTACCTAGATTGGGTTTAACAAATAATTATTAAATATTACAAATATTCGTATTACATATCAAAATAATAATAAAAATAATATAATACAACATACTATAAAAAAATAATTAATTAAAAAATATTACAGAATAATATATTTTAAATATGATAAAACAAAATAATATATATTAAAAATAGTCTTACATAATAATATATATTAAAAATAGTTTTACAAAATAATAATATTCTTACAAAAAGTACCTGCATGGGGGTGTCACCAATTTTATATTGGCCATTAACGAGCTTCACGACGTTGTATATATCCTCAGTAATACATTTGTTACCGGGAAAGTGTTCCTTTATGGCTGCCTTAATTTGAGTACGCCTCAGACCCTGCCTGTGTAACGTCGCAACCATACCAACTTCCTCGTCGGTCAGTTTCCTTAGAGCCGGGTGCCCCTCCTCAAACACAACGGGATCGTGGTTGTGCTTCTTGTTGACAACCTCTAGCTTCCAACAATCACATGCCGCGTTGTAGGTGCCGACAAGTTTAAATGGGAAACCCCTTATAATACTCCCAGTATGCCTCACCCTGGACTTGAGTTTTGGTTCCCCTCCTTGATTGCATACGAGTTCAACACTTTTGTTCCTTAAACTTTGGACAGAGATAACACAACCATGCTCACATCCTGTCTTCTTAACCCAATCCACCAAGTGATTGAGAGAATTGAAATACTGATATCAAGCAACGTAAATAAAGTAATATTTAGTAACGTGTTGAAAAAGAACAATAATAAGTTAAAAAAACATAGGTCATACATTATCAGTTACATAGGAAAATGTCGTCTAGCGTATGTAATGATCACCACCACCACCACCACCACCACCATCATCATCATCATCATCATCATCACCTCCTTCGCCGTGAGCCTCTTGAATGCCATCAAAGACGTTGCTCGTGATTGGTCGTGGCATGTATGGTTGCTCTTCTAAAGGTAACTGGTACGAATTGTGAGTTCCGGACCGTCCACATGTAACCGTTGCGAAGACTGACCATAAGGCTGTTGTTCGGGTCTGGCATCATATGTATTCGGCATGTCCTATTTTCCTGAGGCCAGGAAGGGTGACTACCGTATATGATATACCCCTGATAAAATATAATGGCAACGTATAATATTTAAAAAATAACTAGCGCGCTATTGTACTATATAAATATACTAAATAACCGGGTCAGGATTTGGTATGTCGTACTGCTCGTTATATGCATAGCCCACCTCATGGTTCGAGTCTGGAAGTTCATTCAAATCTAGCAAGTCCGACTGCTCCGGCTGATCGGCAAAAAAGAAAGCATTCACTCCTCTTTTATATCTTGCATCTATAGTATTTTTGCCCCGGTGGATTTCTCTCTTATTTCAAAAAAGTTATATGCGTAGCCCGACTGCTCGTCGTTCACGTCACCAAAAAAAATATCATACAACGACATTTCTTTGTATATTTTAACAAATATTTTGTAACATGTTTTTAATTTTAACAAATATGGCTTGTTATAGAGAAAGGGAGGCATGCATAATATATAGAGAAAGGGAGACGAGAGCCTTAAAATTCAATTATTGAATCAATCCGGGGCGGATTGCCCAATCCGTGGCGGATTGTGTACGAGGTTAGACTGATTTGATAGTCCGAGGTGGACGTGTACGAGGTCAGTGGCAGATAGCCCTATCCGTGCCTGATAGGGTACAGATATAATACGACAAAACATAAGGAATCTGTGACGGATTGCCCAATCCCTGACGGATTAGGTGGGTGTTTTTAATTTTCTTGGGTTTGCCTAATAGGACCCAAAACAAAAGTAGAATGACTAGTATTATAACCAATAAACATAAAAACAAATACACTTACCGGTACCAATTTTTCTCCGCTAACACGATTCGGGACGGTTTACAAGATCAAAAAATACTTTAATTTTAGTACAACTTCGTCTTTAACAAAATTTATATAAGAAGTTGACAAAAAAACACACGTATTCAGATTTATTGAAAAGTATTTAAAACTTAATATAAGAAGTTGAAAAACAACATACGCATTTTGATTTATTGAAAATTACTAACACAATGTGTTGAGAAAAACTAAAATACAGGGCAAGTGAAATGATATTAAAACTAAAAACCATGAAAAGGAATACCAGTACAATGTTATTCTGTCGGCATCGGTTCGATATGGTAGCGGTACTACATTTAACTTACCATACAAAATAATAGTTTATTTTAAATAGAATTCCGTTTTCAATCAAATGTATATCAAAATGTTAATAAAAAAACTATTATGTACCGACATCGAAAATACCAAAACAAAAAATAAGTAAAAACTCAAACTGATAACCATACAAATTACTTCATTACTGATAGAGCAAAGATGACAAAAATACTTAAACCCACTTGCATCAAAACCGAAAACCTTAAAAAAATATTGGTACTAGTAACAATGTTATTTGGTTGATAGCGAAAATAAGTTATTATAGAAAGAAGCAAATTTAATGATAGCCATAATATTTTAATATTATTGAAAACCATTAAATAAATACCTTACCAATACCGACATTGTTATGTCGGTATCGGTTTAGTATGGTAGCAATACGATAAGTAGTAGTCGTTAGACTATGATAACAAAATTTACTTATCTTAAATACAACTTCGTTTCAATAGCATTTATATTAGAATTATATTAAAATGTTGACAATAAATAAATAAATAAATAAACATAACTTTTGTATTTAGATTTATTTTTAATTTACAAGTTCAAGTTATTAAATGATAATCATATTAAATGATAAACCAAATAGTACTAAAAAAGTATGCTAATAAAACTTTATAATTTAAATCAAAAAACAAGCATGTTTTATCAAATGCTATAAATTTTAAATCAAAACTCTATGATTAAAGCAAACAACAAAGCAAACATGCAAGGTCGGTTTACCTACCGAACCCTGCCCAAACAGCTCGATTTTTAAAGCTTTGAGTAATATTAAAAGAAAATAAAAATTCAAGACCATTAGTTTTATTTATTTTTTAAAAATATAATACACACGTCTCGAATTTGTTTAAAGAGCTGGGTTTCAAGTTTTATAGTGTTAAGCAAACTACAATAACCGTCAAAACCTAACCGCTAAACAGACTAATAAGATAACAGCTAAGTGATTATAATGGTTTGACTGCTTTTAAAGTTGTATAGACTGTTTTTTATTGAATTGAATAATAAAAAAACAAGTAGAAGCCTAATTTGAAAGTCATGGAAAATAGTGGAAGGACCATTGTTGGTAGAACTCAAATTTGGAAGCTAAAAAAAAAAAAAAAAAAAAGAAAAAGAAAAAGAAAAACGAGTAAACAATACTCAGCGGAGACCACATGACACGTGACAAACGGGACCCCACACAAATCAAATCAATTTCCACATTGTTTCTGATCATATAATCTCTCTCGCACTATATATACACACACGGACGCATAATAAGGAGATCATCTCGAAGTCTTATAACAAACACATGGCTGCTGATTATAGTTTAAACTTAAACAACACCACGGATAATAATAATAATAATAATAATAATAATAATAATAATAATAATAATAATAATAAGAGGAATGGTGGAGTGTGTAGGGTTTCAATGTGTGGCGGTGATAAAAAGGCTCGGTTTGGACGGAGATAATTATAGATTCGGCCGACTTTTGGTCTTTGGAATCTTGGGCTGGTTTTGGATGGTGCATACTACTACACAAGATTCCTGCTTGATAGCTTTTCTAGGATTTTTTTTACATTATTCACATACTGTACAGGCTGCATGAATATATCTAAAGAAGTTATATTCTTTTCACCCTTTTCAGTTTTCACTTTTCACAACACTGCCTAATTCTAAAATTCAATATTGGAATATGACATTTAATTGAAAAGGAAATGAGAATTTATTCTCCCTGTGTCCAATTTTGACTCTTTAGTATGAAAAGAATGACTTTGCTTAGAACCTGTAGTGGAGTCCTTTTCTGCATTCTAGATACCTTTTATTTGATATTATTAATTAATTAACTAGTTTCTGATTAATTAAATTTCATTTTCAGGGTATGGGAGACATATCTAGTTGTTTTAGTATTATATACTGCATGGGTGTCCCCATTTGAGTTTGGTTTCTTGGAAAGACCACAGAGACCACTATCAATCATTGATGATATTGTCAATGGGTTTTTTGCCATTGATATTATCCTCACCTTCTTTGTAGCTTACCTTGATAAAAGTACCTATCTTCTTGTGGACAACCCGAAAAAGATTGCTTGGAGGTACACAAGAACTTGGGTTCTTGTTTGATGTCATCTCCACGATTCCTTCTGAACTAGCCGGCAAAATATCCACTGGGTCCTTTCAATCATATGGATTGTTCAACATGTTTAGATTATGGCGTTTGCGCAGAGTTAGTGCGTTGTTTGCCAGGTAAAACGTATGCTGGTTTGACTGGAGGTCTTGATAGCTAAAATAAATTAGTTAATTTAAGTTGTGTTTTTATGTCGAAAAAGTTAAAAAGAGGTCAACTTGGCTGAATGGGTAAAGTGGTCCAAATGAGTGCTTTTAATGTTTGAAAAGGCAACATTATGTAAAGGGTTATAAAATTATTGTCTTTTTTTAATCATGTTTACACTAATTTGTTGTCTATAAAATATTAAAATTGCTGGAGAATGTGCTGAGTCGTCTAAAACTACTTTGAACTGGGTTGACCCACTACTAACTCATTTAACCACCTCCAGATTTAATCAGCGGTGCTAAATGGGTCGTGTTCACGGGTTCGCAAATTTGATCTGAGAATTTTAATATGGACCTGAACTTGACATGTGTATTCAAGAGTTGACACGAACACAGCCTCTTTAAACTGAAAAAAGAAAATAGATTTTTAAATGTTACTGATCTAAAATTATAGTTTTGCAAACAAAGATATAAACGTGTATAAAACAGAAACATTTTGACTTTTAATTTTTTGGTATAAAATACGCAACCAGAAGATACACGATTAAAACACATTTTCTTTAAAAGAATAATAAAACAAAAGGTTAGGCAGGTGAACTTGCGAACCCACCAACCCAATACATTTATCTAAACATGTTCATGGGCTCAATCCAAAACTCATCCAACCCTGTTTATCTAAATCATTTTTTGTAGCCTAATTTATTTTCCATTTGTGAACAGGTTGGAGAAAGATAGGCACTTCAACTACTTTTGGGTTCGATGCGCCAAACTTATATCCGTTAGTACTAATCATAGTTGATTCTCTATAGATGTTACATTTACAGAGTAGAAAGATTATGCAGCCTATTTGCAACTGTTAAATTGCTAAACTAACAATACCTACGTATGATTATTATAGGTTACAATCTTCGCGGTACACTGTGCTGGTTGTTTCTACTATTATATTGCTGCTGATTATCCTGACCCCGGTAGGACTTGGATTGGGACTGATAACACAGCTTTCAAAGACCAGAAATTGGTAGATCGTTATGTGACATCTATGTATTGGTCGATCACAACCCTCACGACTGTTGGATACGGCGACTTGCATGCTCAAAATAGACGTGAGATGATATTTGTCATATGTTACATGCTTTTCAACCTCGGTTTGACATCATATCTCATAGGAAATATGACCAATTTGGTTGTCCATGGTACCAGCAAAACCAGACAATTTGTAAGTAATTTTGTTTCCTCATTTATGCATGTTTAATAACGTTTTTAACAGTTGCTGTTTACTTTTATAGAGAGACACGATCCAAGCGGCCTCGAGTTTCGCACATAGGAATCATTTGCCGGTTCGGTTGCAAGATCAGATGCTTGCACATTTGTGTTTGAAGTTTAGAACCGACTCAGAGGGTCTTCAACAACAAGAGACTATTGACTCACTTCCGAAAGCCATCCGTTCAAGCATTTCTAATTTCTTGTTCTATTCGCTTCTAGACAAAGCCTACTTGTTTCATGGTGTGTCGAATGATGTTCTCTTTCAGCTGGTATGTTTCATCACTTGCCCTTACCGAAAGTATATTTCGGAAAACCGCCAATAATAACACAATGAATGTATTTGAAGGTCTCGGAAATGAAAGCCGAGTACTTCCCTCCAAAGGAAGATGTTATTTTGCAGAATGAAGCACCTACAGATTTCTACATACTTGTTACAGGAGCAGTGGTGAGTGTTTAATTTTATAGTTTGTTTATTTGTTTCTTAATACACAAACCTTCTAATATGTATATGTTTTAAATAACTTGATCAGGAACTACTGTTTATGAAAAATGGAGTCGAACACGTCATAGGCGAAGCAAGACCTGGTGATCTATGTGGCGAGATCGGTGTTCTTTGTTACCTACCTCAACTATTTACGGTTCGTACCAAACGATTAAGCCAGTTACTAAGGTTGAACCGGACCTCGTTTTTGAACATTGTTCAAAGCCATGTTGGTGACGGTACCATTATCATGGACAATCTTCTCAAGGTTTGTCAAGTTATAACAGAGAGTGTATTCTCAAATTAACATGATTAATTATTAATCTAAAGCACTGTCTCGTTTTTCAGCATTTGAAAAGCTTACACGATCCACTTATGGATGGAGTGCTGTTGGAGACCGAGAGTATGCTGGCTCGTGGGAGAATGGATTTGCCTTTAAGTCTGTCCTTCGCTACGCGTAGAGGAGATTACCTTTCGTTGCAAAAGTTATTAAAACAAGGTCTTGATCCAAACGAGTCGGATAATAATGGAAGAACGGCTTTGGTATGCACATATTCAAGTTTTTATGTATATAGTTGCCAGTTATTCTAGGTTATATTATATACCAAACTTGGTTTACTATTTGTTTTCTGTTATCATTCTCAGCACATAGCAGCTTCACAAGGAAGTGATAATTGTGTACTTTTGCTACTAGATTATGGAGCAGATCCCAATTGCACAGGTATAACTATTTACCTGTTAGACACGTAGACACTGTTTCATAAACGTGTCATAGTGGTTGACAAGTTATTGTACATTGACCTATACAGATTCAGACGGGAATGTGCCATTATGGGAAGCTATGATTGGTAACCACGAAACAGTAATCGGGCTTTTAGCCGATAACGGTGCGGGCCTATCATCTGGTGATGTAGGACGCTTTTCTTGCATTGCAGCCGAGCAGAACAACTTAACCTTACTCAAACGCATCATTCATCATAAAGGAGATGTCACTCGTGCTAGAAAAGATGATGGCTCAACGTCTCTTCAGATTGCCGTCTGCGAAGGTAACATAGAGATGGTGAAGTTTCTGTTAGACCAAGGAGCCAACATTGACCAGCAAGATTATCACGGGTGGACCCCACGAACCTTAGCAGACCAACAAGGACACGAAGAGATAAAAACCCTGTTCTTGTCCTTCAAATTTCCCAATGACCACCAGTTCACCAGACCACCACCACTCGTGTCAATCCCCGAGAAAAAACGCATTCGTGATTCTACAGGCATGAAGTTTCTTGGGCGGTTCAAAAGTGAGCCGACAATAACCCGGCCCGGTCCCCAAGACACGGATGATGGGTCGTGGAGCCGATCAAGACGGAGACGGAGAGGTGATAGTTTCCATAACTCACTTTTCGGGATAATGTCGAATGCTCGAGAGGGGGAGAACAGTATTGACTTGGTGTCACCGAGACCGACAAGCATAGCTGTGGGGAGGGAAAACTCGGGCAACCCAGGTCGGGTAGTTGTAAGCTGCCCAGATAAAGGAGATGCTGGAGGAAAACTTGTTATGTTACCGAAAAGCTTCCAGGAGTTATTGGAGATCGGTGTAAAGAAATACGGGTTTTTGGCATCAAAGGTGGTAAACAAAGACGGGGCGGAAGTAGGCGACATAGAAGTAGTTAGGGACGGTGATCATTTGATATTCGTTAGTGATTCGAGTCGGACGGTTGAGGAATCGAATTAACAAGATGGTGAAAAGTGGAAATCTAACCATCAGTTCTAATCTCTGTATTTGTTAATCTCTTGGTTTTTACTTTCTTACTAATATGATGAGCGGTATTTTAGTCACTATGATAATGAGTTCATGACAAGATGGCAATATATAAACCACACACATAATATGTTGTATCACAAGATAAGAGGAATCGACGACTGTTTTTATTGTTGCAGTTACTATTACGTACGTACATTAGACAAGTACAGTATTCAACATATATACTTAGAGAAGCTTATAAAGAGTAAGGCGGTCCACATCTTCTTGAGCCAGTTCAGGACGGGTGTAACATCCATGGAGATCCTCAACAATGTACTCCTACAATACAATGATTTAGGATGTTTTATATATTACATTGTTATGAAATTAAGAAGATGAATATACCTGTGTAAGCTCTTTTTTGGTGAGAATGTGATAATGACTCTGAAAGATCCTTTGCATTGCCATGGTAGCCACAAGAAAGCCGTAGGCGATGCCAAGAAACGCAAATAAAATCACACCCCCGATAACTATAACAATACACACATCCATTGTGGCAGGACAACAGTCCATCATTACCCATCCCAAAAAGCAATTCTGGCATCCAGCAACACGCGGGTCATTGTTGCAAGACATACAATGAACTGCCATCCCAAAGAACCCAACCAGCAGAAAGAAGACAAACACACCTGTTCAGTAATAATTAACTTTCAACCGGTTAAAAAGGGGCTCAGGTCAAAACAGGTCAAAGTTAAACAGCATATAAAGGAAAACGTACCCACGCAATAGAAGAACGGTAAAGGATCTGTCGAGATTATAAGGTTCCACTTTTCAGCAAGAGAAATTCTGAAATGTGTATCTTTGTCAACAAGGTATGCAATTCCACCAAGCAGCCCAACCAGCTGAATGAGCGACGTGTTTGATTAGTAAAAGTAGGCGAAGAATAGTAGTTGATAATGCATGATAAGGATAATGATAATAAGAAATCTCACCATTTGCATGGCAAGAAAGACAAGGATAACATCCCTTGCAACAAATAACCTGTATTTTATCTTTGGCCAGGAATGGGCGCTTAGCTTAATGACTCGAAGGTGATATTGCGCTTTGCACGTTGTGCAGTGCGAAAAAGCAAACCCTTCCTATTGAGAGTAATTAACACATAAATGTGTTAAAACTTATCATGGGTTAGAATATCTTGTTTCCAACAAAAGATCGGGTAATCAAAGGCATTACCTTGACGGATCGCCAGTGGTCAAGGCATGATCGGTGCACAAACTGCTGGGTGCCTTTGCATAAGCATGGAGAGATCAGCTCATAACCTATGAAACAAGAGACATAAATGTAAACGACGAAGTAGTTGTGTAATGAGAGATATTTGTTACCAAAGAAGTCAGAAACTGAATGTGAAAAATTATATATGGTAACAACATTATCATCAACTGGAGATAACTATGCCAACAGAAGACAGCACACACAATGCGATGCTTCACTCACGCGCCCGACACACACGCTCTAACACCTTAGGAAAATCTTATGTTATTCTGTTATTCTGTTAATATGTTATGTTTACAAGAGAGATACTGGGCTATAACGAATGTCCCGCCTAACATATCACCAATATGTTTTGGGCGCAATGGTTGTGGAAGTGAGGAGGATTTCACAGTTAAGCGCGCTCGAGTGGGAGTAGTTAGGAAGAGCAACAACCCTGGAAGTTTCCACCTCCGCAAACAAAAACAAATCCATGAGCTTTTTGCGGGCAAGCTGACAATATTGGTGGTACGAGAGGCCACGAGTATGGTGTAGATGCACACGAGTATGGGGCAATGCTGATGCACACAGATAGATGCGAAGCTTACACACACAGACACAACGCGAAGCTGACGCGCACAGATACAACTCGAAGCTGACGCACACGCACAAGACGCGATGTTGACGTAGCATACCAAATTTGTTGGATTCTTGGTGATTGCACTGACTGTGAACACGAAATCTTACTACACTTTTCGCCTTACCAAAAGTGCAAAAAAATAATAATAAAAATACTCGTTGACCGTTAATTAGTTAAGGCACGCATATCGTATCTTTCTTCGTTATTATAGTTACACCGTCGCATTCATAGCCAGTCAGCCACGCAATTACATAGGCAGCCTTGCAGCTAAGTTCAGGGAAGTTATAAACTGTGTCGATTCACAGTTTAACAACATATTCACAATTAAAATTCAAAAGCTTTAACAAATGCAATATATTCCAGATCAATGATTCAAATAATATCACCACCATGCATCAAAGAACTCAGACAACTAATATCTATATATTTTGAAACATCTTGATATAGTAGGTACCCAGATCCACTTTACTAAATCATCAAATAAACCCGTATTTATAAGAAAAAAAATTATAAAACTTAAATTTCCTTTCTCATCGATCAAATGACATAATCAACAACTATGACAATAAATTAATAATCATCTAAAAGACTCAAAACGATGGTCAAAATAACCTTAAAGACACAAAATAAGCAGCAAACAACTTTACACAAGCGGTTCACGTATTATTAGTATTACTTACACCTATAACATAATCACAACAAAGCATATAACTCTAAAAAACTTAACAAATTACTTAATATATAAACAAATTAATTACTGAAAACAAAACATTCACCTGCATCACCCGCGCCTTCAAGACAAATACGACAAGTGACCATACCTCCAGCTTCAACATCATCATAATCATGAAAGTGCATCTCACATAAACGCGGAGCGTTAACAATTGTCAAGGATGGAAGCAGATGATCATCAGAATCATCGCTCTCAAAACCGATTTCTTCTAGCTCAATCTCACTGCTCATCTTCGCAACTAACTTGAGTTATCTGTTGCACCTCAGAAAATAGAATGCAAATATGAGAGAGAACATGCAAGAGTATTGATTTATAGACAAGTGATTACTATTGTCAAGGCTAAAATTAGCATGTAGAGTTTGCAATGATCATAGTTGTCTAAATTTACTTGTAGAAACATTGAAGAAGATGTAAATAGAGAGCCTTGTGAGCTCATGACCGACTAATGCTACGTGAGTACTCATCTAATTCTATTTATATCTTTTACCCTAATAAATGCCAAGGAAAAACATACACCTGTTTTGAGTCTTTAGACATATTAAAGTGCTCAAAAAACATTATATGTGAATGTTGTACTAATCATAACTTTTAATATTACATCATAAAAAACCAATTACATTAATTTTTATTTTGTTTTTCTCTTAACATTCTATTTGGGATAGAAGTTAGTGAATTAATTACTAGGACGAATAAATTTACTTTTCTAATATAGTGAAATTATCTTTGAGAATGAAAGTGACAGCACAAATGACATTGGTCAAAATAACTATTTTCGGTCGATTAGAAATAAATTCGATTATCAAAACAAAATTTGCTTAATATAATTAGGAGTATTTTTTAGCTATTGCATTCTTAACCTAACGCATGTGCGACAATTTTTAGTAATAGATACTTCATAGATTGTGTGTGTGAGATCAAATATTCAAACGACCACCCTTCAATGTAAAAAGCAAAAAAAGGGAAATTTATTTCTAACACCTCAACAAATTTAAATAGATTAATTTATGGATATTAGTTAATCTCATTTATTTAATAAGATGATTTTTTTTCGTCTTGACATGATATATATATATATATATATATATATATATATATATATATATATATATTCAAGGTACATTTTAACGTTTAAACCGATCAATAATTTTGGTCAACTGGTTTCTGAATTTCATAGCGTAGCAAACAGTTTGGTTTACTGTTATACCGAAAGTTGGCTATATAAAACCGGACCAGATGGTAAACTTATTATTGAAGCTCAATACGTGAAACCAAACCATTAGCAACGATTTAGTTTAAATTTTCAATGGTATAGTTTAGGTTTTTATTGACAAAAATCGAACCAATGGTTTGGCTTGCGGTTTAACTTAGAAACCGGTAAAACCGATTTGTCAACACCCATACGTAACATGTTAATTATATTTGAAAAAAAATATGGCAATACCATACCCAAATTAAAGACAATAATATGCTCATTTTATGGTGCAATTTTTGAAAAAAATATTAATATGTGAAAAAGTTACGGCCGTTAGAAAATCGCGGGTCCGAAGCTGGTTACAATTAAATTTAAAAGGAAAATATGGGTAAAGATGAATGTCCTAAGTTGTAAATATTTTTTTAATTTTCAGAAGTTTAAAAAATTTGTGGGGCATTGTTATAACTATTTATAGGCATAGTTTCTAATTGGCAAATTTGCCCATATTTAACATGTTATATAAAGTGTACCTTATGAATTATAAGTTGTAAATTACTTAAAAATGAAGTGTTTTAATTTGCCCATGACTCATGTATGATATACAGTATATATATATACTAGGTTATTAACCTGTGTACGACACGGGTGGAAATATTTAAATTTTCAAACAAATACATGTCATTTGAAAGGACAACATAAGTTGTTATATGTTATTCGGGACGGCAACATACTTTAAGTTGTAATATTGGTACGGAAACCAATGATTGTGAAATACAATGATAAACCCAAACAACATCCAAATTACAATATTTAAAAACATAATCAAAAGTTAAAAATGTAAAATTCATAAGCTACAAAAAAGACTTTCTTATAAACCATATTTATTTTTTATTTGTAACTTTGTCTTCATTGTTTAATATAAGAATTTTAACAACACTCTTCGCTCTTGATAAAACTACATAGAGTTGTTTATGTGTAAACACCAGGTCTCTGAGATATATGTCAACTCTTGCTAGATATTGGTCTTTTTTATTTTATTTAGCATAATGTGTTTATGAAAATTTTAGTTCAAATTAAAATATAAAAAATAATTTGTATGATCTTACTTAAAAAACCAAAAAACTAATTTTTATATGGACTACAACTAAATTTGTGAATTTTGCTGCAAAGTTTGGAAACAATATAAATTGAGTTAACCAAATATAAGTAAAAATAATGGAGAAATATCTTGGCGTCTCTAATTAACATAAATTGATTCGGATACACATCTTAATTAAAACATATATTTTTATTTTGGTTTTAAGAAAATAAAATAGTATTGGATAACTGAAAATTATGTTTTGTATCATTTATAAAAACAAAATAGAAAAAAGAAATGTGTAAACATACATTCAATGTTATTAAAAATTTATTTATTAAAAAGGTATAATGTAGTTAATAATAAATATATTTAAAGTCGTTTATAATTTTCTGTTACAAGTGCCTAATTTTTAGTTAATAACATATTAATTTTTATTCACTATATTTTAGTTACTAAACAAATTATATTTTAATACAATATAGTGTATTAAAGCGTTTAAAATAAAATGTTACCGTTCAAAATGCTATTAAGTAGTTCTCTTGGCGTTGAAGCTGCACGTTTATAAAAAAAAGACAATCTTAAAAACATTTTAAAGGGTAACTAAAAAATATTAAAATGACTAACTATTTGAATTGCCCTTCTTATTGGAAGACGTTGATTGACCAAAAATTACGTTTTCTTTAATTTTGAAGACATCTATAATAGAATATAATATGGTTAGTATATGAAAAAGAAGAACAACATAAATATAAAAACAGAATGTTATAAAGCATGATGTTTCAATTTTGCTGACTTAATGAAGAATTTTAATACACAAAACAGAAAAATTAGAAAACCGGGAAACCAAGTACTATTAACTTTAGTGACAATTGTAGGTTATTTATATTTGGTGTTTACAGTGATATTAAAGACACGAAAATTAGAAATATTACATAGGAAACAACAATAACACAACTTATTCAACTGGATATGAAGACTATCAGCTAACTTGAATCGACATAGATGATCTAAAATTCATTTATGTAAAAGTATCTAACCCACCAATATATCTCTATAATAGTAGCCCATGTTCCACATTGGTTGAAAACATAGAAACAACCATATAAATATAGACAACCATAAAATTTCATAACTAACATATTAAATCAACACAAATATTTAACATAAGTCTATAACCAAAATATTAAACATTTAGATTGTGTACATAAAAACTTAATACTTTCACAAACTTACTAAACACCTAAATTAAAAAACCAAATGAAGACATGAACATGTTATCATCATATTAGCCCACCATCAACTTCTTCGATGTTTAATATACACGAGTGGAAAAACATATCAACTAACCTAATAAATATACATAACATATTCAAGCAACACAAATATGATACACAAGTTTTTGACCGAAAAGTTAAACATTTAGATTGTCTTGATATTAAAAGTTCAAAGTTAAAATAACTTAATCTACACCGAACCAAAAAAAAACATTCACAAAGACTAACCTTGTTCTTTCATATTAACCAACCATTAAGTTCTTCAACATTCTATCAAAAGAAACTAATTTTGCTTTACTACCTGAAAAAAAAAACAATAGCATCGTAATAAATATACACCATATGTTTAAAATCATAACATATTTAATAATAGGATAATACATTTGTTACACACGGGTGGAACATATTTAAAAATATAATATATACATAACATTATATAAATTTAATGAAATGCAAATGTTGTATCTATAAATAAATGATAATTTTACATGAATTATAAGACATCATAACTTATTTGAATCAAATACAAAAAAATACAAAGACTAACAAGTAGTTACCATGCAAATGTTGCATTTATAAATAAATGATAATATTACACAGTCATACTGTAATATTAAACAGAAAATAGTTACCGGACGACAAATAACTTCATTATTACCATAGAAAGCAAACGAATAGAAACAAAGATGTTTTGTGGTTACATTAGTTACTTGCTAATTCAAACCAAAAATAATAATGATAATAATTTGCAATGTGAATTCATACATATATATTTAGAATTGGTTATCAGAAATATGTGGGTTTTATTTAAGGCATAAATCTTGAAATTTAGACATTATTTACATTTACACATAAATAAAATGTAAAGTTTGATGATATTGGAAACTATAAAATCATATACATGTATCTATTATAATTTTAAAGAAATGTAGATGTCAAATTAAAAAAAACCATCATTTTACATTAATTACAAGACGTAGCATTGTTATTTTAATTCAAATACAAAACCATACAAAGACAATTAGAGATAAATGAAAATTTAAAACATGTTTATAAATTATACCGTGAGTACAAATAACACATGTTAATTAAAACATAATACTCTAATGAAATCAACATAAAAATGTATTGTCTTATACACATTTTGCATAACTAATTTGACAACAAATACAAGCAATATGTGTGTGTGTGTGTGTGTGTGTGTGTAATTAATGAGTATCATAGTTTTTTATGATACCGGTTTTTGTAATCTTCAATTTCAAACAAATAATCATAGATAAACACACGACTGACAACTGAGCCATAGGAATTTGACACATAAACTTTCTCTACGAATGAAAAATATAATAAAAGTTAAAAATTATTATATGTAGTGCGTAAACGTTTGAAAAATCTGAAAAAAGGTCCGTTTTAAGAATTATTGAAAAAGTAAAACGTCTAATTGTGTCATAAATGCCCTCCAAAATTGATTTTAAAGAAACGTCATAACTCATAACTAATAAATTAATTAGTGGTCAACATATATTGTAAAAGCTTAAAATCAAACGATTTACACATATAGAAAGTATAAATGGTTTTGAAGTTGGCAATATATAGTATCATTAATTATGATTATATCATTTTGGTCAAATGATAGTTAATTATTATAATATTTGAAATCATTCTTAAAATACAAAAATCTTTGTAACAATATTATTAGTGTGAATTAAAATAAATTAGAGTTTAAATGATTTAATTTGACTTCCATAATTATCCAGATATTTTGGAAAGCGTTAATAGTCAAAACCATTAGATTTATAACTATTTTGGGAATCATTAATATTTAAATAATTTGATTTTTTTGTAATACGATCATAATATAATGTAAATTGTGTTAATAATAAATGGTTTTTGAAAATATATCGAACAAATAATATGGAAAATGACAACAACTGATTTATAAAGTATAAAAATCTTTTAACTTTTGTTGAGATTGGTGAAATAATGTTTGCTAATATTAAAGATAAATAATGATGATTAGTACCTTCTTTAAAAACAATTTCATTATATACTTATTTTTTTTCAATTTTATACATTAATTTGACATTTATGTCTAATTAACAATTTGTCAAATATATAAGATTAAAAGTTTGTTGATATTGAAGACATTACTATTGATAGTTGGGATTATAAACAATAAATAATATTTTAAATTTTTCAATTTCCGTATTTAAAAGGATCTAAATTTGTTATACTTATGACTAAATTGATTGTCAAATTTCGCAACTTATTAAGGAATCTGAATTAATTTCCATAATCAACTGTATTAAATATTTTGTTAGAATTCAAAATTCAAAAAACTTTTTATTTTTTTAAGTTGACTAACTAAATAATATATAGTTAAAATAAATAAAAGGTAAATGTAAAGTTTTATGAGATTGAAAAGTACTATAAACATCTTTTAAAATTTTCAAATTGCGTATTTAATATGGTATAAATTTGAAAGGCTTAATAGACGGTTATATTAATAAAATACATTTAATATTAATAGGAAATAGTATGTAGATAATATAAAAGTTTAAAACACCATAGGAACTTCACTTAATACAAGAAACTTTTAAGTATAATTTGACCAATAATAAAAATCATGGAAATGTGAAAATAAATGAAAATCATGGAAACTTTATTATTGTATTTACGTAATTAAAATCATGAAAATATATTGAATAAAATATGACCAATAATGAAAATCATGAAAATATATTAAATTGGATTTAACAAAGATATTTTTAACAAATGGTGAAATTCAAACTCTATAACATATTTTTGTAAATTTCATATAAATGTTGAGAATTGAATTTATATATATATATATATTTATATATAGGGTAAGGATCCTAAGAGAACCCTTTCTAAATTGAGAACTTTGAGAACCATTTTGTATCACTAAAAACACCTTTGAAAAAAATATTTAAAAAAATCATAAAACAAAAAATAACAAAAAAATTAAAAAGGTAAAAAAACCAAAATTCTTATATTTCATTCCAATTTCATTAAAAAAATAAAAAAAAACTTCGTATTATACACATATGTATAATTTTATTTAATCTTTAGTTACGTAATATACACATATGTACAGTGTCATTTATTATAAATTATACACATGTGTATAAAAAAATCATCTAAATGTACATATATGTATATATTATACATATGTGTATATAATTTGGCTAAACCGAGTTTTTTATTTTATTTTTTTATGAAACCGGGATGTTAAAATAAGAATTTTGGTTTTTTTTACTTTTTTCATTTTTGTGTTTTTTTTCATTTTATGATTTTTTTTATTTTTGGGTTTTTCGTGGTTTAAAATGGTTCTTATGGTTCTCAATTTCAAAAAAGTTCTCTCATGATCCAGATCCTATATATATATATATGACATTTGAATGAGGAAAATCGGTTTCTAAAATGCCATATTAAATGTGTATAAATCTAAAAATGTAACGTAATATAATATTGGAAAGTATAGTAACGTTTTAAATTGCGTTGACATTGGTAAATTAAATGGACTTTGACGAACAACAATTTAATTGATTATCTTACTATAAATAATTTAATGTCTTATAGAATAATCAACTAAATTTCATTTCCGGATTATATAATACTAAATCTAATGTATAAAAATACTGTATATATAATATATAAAATTATAATAAATTAGGATATATTTAAATACTAAATCATATGATTGAAAGTAGACATATTTGCACCGAGTGAGGCCTTCCGAACAATCAAAGCTTTATTTTCGCCAAGCCACACATCATGCTTGGGAATGTAAGCCTTCCTTACAAAGGCTTGCATTCTGTTACTCTGAAACATTATTATTAAGATTAGGACAAATTTGTATAAATAATATAGTAAAATTAATGAATGTTTAACAATACCATTTCATTTTGCACAATCATTTCGATTGGCCAATCTTGCCCGGGCTTTTGTCCTTCAGACGCCAAAGTCTCAGAATACACACCTTGAGAATACACTCACTGTTAAGAACATCTAATTGGTTCAACATGATGATGTCTGTTGGCTCCATTTTCCTAGTGGTGAAAAAGTAAAAAAAAAAATCATTTTAGAACAATAAGACCTTTAAGCCAAAAATCACATAACAAAATAGGAGTATATAAACACAACAAAAATTAAAAACTTTACAAACAAAGATAATCGTTTTTGCTAAAGAAGGTTTGATAGTGTAAGAATTACCGTATGAATGTTAAGTATTTATAGAGATTGAATTTTGGGAGAGTGGATTATAGAAGGAATGTGTATAGGGAGTTAATTAGAAACAAAAAATTAGGGAATCTCAATCAAGTTAAAATAAGGATGAAAAGTAGGGAATTAATATTAATTATTTTTTAAAATTTGAATCACTAAAATGTAATGTTCCTAAATCTACTATTATAATAAATAAAAATGTTGATTGATGTAACATCCCGAAATTTCCAAAATAATATTAATTATATTACTTAATAATAGAGGGAAAGTTTACTCGGGTTATCGGGAAATAAATAAATAGAGTAGGAGTTGGTATGGGTCGGGCTAGTGTTGGGTAATGGATATGGGTTATGGACTTGGGTTATGAAAGAAGGAAGGAGAGTCCATGGGCTTGAGCCCATGATCCATAAATATAAATACCATTAATCACCATTTAATCCTCATTCTCACATATTCCATACACCACCAAAACACACACTTAATATTTCTCTCTAGTTCTTCCTTATCTCTAGCCTAAATCAAGAAGGAAACCGAGAACCGACCCGAGGTAATAATAGTATTTTATTGTTTGAGCTTAAAAACGTTAGTTATAGTCGCGTAACGACGAGCCGACACCGTTAAACCGTTTAAATCACAAGATCCGAGTGGAATCGGGTATAAACCGGACCTAAGATGAGTTTAGGGATCACCCTAGCTCAAATCTGGATCAAACGGGACGAAAAACGATGAAAACGATGGAAGAACGAGTGAGATCTCGTTTTTTCGGCGAAAACGCGGTTTTCCGGCGATGACGGCGCCGGAAAAGATAAAGGTGTCTGGGAATGTTCCCTGACCTAACCTTAGTTCACTAAGGAAACTTAGAGAACTAGAGGGTGATTCTTTAGCTAGTTCGCTTAGGAAACTTAGAGAACTAGAGGGTGATTCTTTAGCTAGTTCTCTAAGGGAACTTAGAGAACCAGAGGGTGATTCGTTAGCTAGTTCGTTATCTGAGCTTAGCGAATTAGAGGGTGATTCGTTAGCTAGTTCGTTATGGGAGCTTAGCGAATCAGAGAGTGATTTGTTAGCTAGTTCGTTATGGGAGCTTAGCGAATCAGAGGGTGATTCGTTAGCTAGTTCGTTATGGGAGCTTAGCGAATCAGAGGATGATTCTTTACCCAATTCGTTAAGGGCAAAGTAACGAACTAGGAGTTTAATATAAAGACAGAAGTGGTCCCTGGAGTTAGAAAGAATGATTTAATTACATATTAGCCCTTGGACTTTGATAAATTATGAAAGATACCTTTAAAAGGTTAACGAGTAACGATTAACTAACCGGCAATGATTCAATGAAGTAAAACCGGCTTAGACGCGTAAGACTGATTAAGTAGCAATGAGAGTGGCTAGAGTAGTACTTGATATACAATTATTAAATAGTTAGACGCGCACAGCTCAAGAAGGAGTAACCGTTAACAGAAGAAGTAGCTGAGATCAGGTGAGTTCTAGCCCCATTTATGTGTTATGTTTTCGGGGCTGTGTGCATACTTGATGTGATTAGTTAATACACTTACATCAAGTGGTAAGTGTATGCTATAGATGTTATACGAGGTAGCTATTATACAATGTTTGTCGGTACGTGAACAATCTTTGGATATTGCACGTATCGCCAAGGATAGTGATTGCTAAGTGGCTATTAGTGTGTATGAATGCTATGATGTGACTTGCTTATTATGTAAATGATATGAAGCGTGTTGTAGACAAGTAGAGGTAGAGTGTGTTAGAAGTGGCAAGAGTCTAGTAAGAGTGTTAGTGGCATGACGATAGTACGTGGTAGGGTAAGCCTATACGTGACTACGTCATTAAAGTGCCAAAGTGGCATAACGTTTACATTATTAAAGTGGCAAAGTGGCAAAGTGGTAGGTGTAAATAAGAGGCTAAGTGGTAAGGTGAGCAGGTTAGATAGTGGACTACGTGTCTTCGGATACGTATATGATGCATGTAGTGGTTGTATGATAAGTTGTTTGATTAACTAGAACTCACTCAGCGTAGCTGACTTTTAGTATGCACGCAGGTGATCAGACCAAAGAACTAGCATGAGGATGGCACATGGCATAGATTGAAAGGCTGGCATCTGAAGATGGAAGAAAAGATGTTTTAAATATAATGTTTTGTGTTATGGTATCAAAGAAAAGATCTAATGTTTTGTAATGAATTACTTAAGTTGACGTTTCCGCGAAAGTTTTAATTAACTCTGATTGTAAGAACTTTGTATATGAGTAAATCCGACGCTAAAGTAGGGTTACCGGGTACGGGGCCTTACAATTGAACAAAAAACCTCTTAGTTGGCCTAATAGTTTGCCAAGTGGCACTCTCATGTATTAACATATAATTTCTAATTAAATTTATTAATTCAAAACTAAAATTTAATTAAGATTTAAAACACTCCTTATCTAGCCTTATCATTATCCCATTCATTCCTTATCTAGATTTATTATGAATTATAATCAAGAGAGTTTGATTCATATTATAAAGTCATGTTCATTGCACCACCCCTTTTATTGATTATGATTGCCCAAGGACTTATTTACTTTTCACACAAACCTGAAGTATATTGACTCTTGGTTTACATTTTGTTCCAAGTTGCGTGCAATTGATCCCCTATGTCAATGACAAATTTGGATGTTACCACGATAAAAACATGATCGAAAAAAATAGCGAGTTGGGTAGAAACCAATTGATCATATTAATCCAGGTTATTTTGACCAAAAATCTAAATTTACAAGATCAAAAACATAAGCAAGTTGTGTAGAAGGTCAAAGTGACTAATTTTGTATGGACCGGTTGGAACCGGAACACTCCTTGTCCAGTATTTTGATTAGCAATATGGGTGTCACATATGAATACAAAAGCCTTATTATTTTGAAATCTAGCTGAAATGAATTTAGCCAATCTTTCTTTCCTTTTTTTTTCTCTCTCTTTCGATCTATTTGACTGATTATGAATGTACAAATCGAACTAAATGAATGAGACAAGTGTTGGGTATTAAATCATGGTTAGTTTGGTTATTTTTTTGTTGTGAATTGCAAGTAATAGTAGAAGCAATAATTGGGCATCAGATGGTCTCATCAATAATTAGGGAAACTAGCAATTAGTTCAAAAAAAAAATTGTATATGATTTGTATATGCTTTTTTGCTATACAAAGTATGGTTTGTTAATGTTTCAGTAAAATTGTAGCAATTTATTTGTATATATAAAACTTGCAATTTATTTGTAATTTTAGTGATTTATGAACTTTTCATTTTCATTATTATATGTAATACGTAAGTTTAATCATATAACGAATTTAAAAAGATTTATCAATTATACCGTTTTTATTGTCCAACCCGTGTAATACACGGGTTCCTAACCTAGTTAGATTATAAGTATAAATAATGATCTTCATATCAATTAAATCTACACCAAATTTAAATACGGATTAAACTAATAATGTATAAATATAAATTACTATTTTATGTATTTACAATAATATAATTAATCATCAAATATAATAGGGTATATCTAAAATATATATTTACGGTATATCTAAATTATAAAATTATTATAAAGTATGATATATTTATATGATTGAAAGTTAGAAAATAACTTTAAATAATATAATTGTAATCAACATTTAAATAATTAAGTACTTAATATAATGTGTGGACAAATAAGTTAGTAATTTGGTTTTTATTAATTAACATTAAAAAAATTTAAATAGAATTGAACTATAATTATCAATTAGAATATTTGAAAGTAAAATCAACACCATATATTTAAATCAATATTTGCTGAATTTAGAATCATTCATTGGATCAACATTGGTATTTATAGTAAACATTAAGGATGCATAATCAAATCCTTAATCAAATGATATACCACCTTTAATTAAAATATACAAATTTCGTAATTAAATAATTCCTAATTAAATAATTCCGTAATTTCAAATCAACCTCATATTTAAATCATTAATTGCTAAATTATGAATAATTATTCTCGATCAACATTTCCATCTTATAGTAAGCCTTATGGATGCTTAGTCAAATGCTTAATCAAATAATAATTAATAATTAATTAGAATATAGAAATTCCATAATTAAATATTTTCTTTTGTTAGGTTATTAAAAGGTTAAAATTTAAATTTTCATAACGGTATATATGACGAAATTCACATTTGTGGATGGTTCTTATTATTTTATTCCTAAATATTTGCTTAATGATATTTATAATTATTTGAAAAGAAATGTTAAATAGTAAATACCTCGTCCAAATAAATGAGTATTTTACCTGTGATGAAATAAATTGTTAAAACTTGATAAAATTTAGTAGTGATAATTTCGTAAATATAATTAATTGCCTAGAAATTCCCCAAAATGAATTTAATTAGCCGGAGTCAAAATTATGAATTATAATTATTAACTTGAAAGCTAATTATAAAAGATTCAAGATTAAAATTAAATTAAATATGAAAGAGAATCATTAAAGAGTATTTATATTATCTTATTAAAGAGTATTTATTGTATCTTATTTAAATATATTTTTGATTTATTTTATTAAGATGGAAATTAGACAAGTGATTGATACACATGGAAGGTTTAATCAACAACCAATAGGAAGAGGGGAAATGGAGTTAAAGCCTATTGTTTTAATAGTATAGTTAAATATATATATAAACACACACACACACACACACATTTAACCTTATGCTTATAAATAGACACATTTACTCAATTTAAGTTGTTATAAATAAACAAATAATAAATAAAATAAAGAGATAGTTATCATCTAAATGAACCGGTTATCGCTAAACTATCAAAAAGAGTATTCGTTTAATTTTATAAATATATATGTGATATTAAATTGACGATTATTAAGTTTAAATCGACATGTAACCGTAATAATATTTAAATTGATTACGTTTATATTACAACTTTTATAAAATTATTTTAAAATATATTTAACACGTTCTCGATCCTGTAAGGCCCCGGTCCTGGTGCCCTACATTAGCGTTGGATTTACTCATAAACACAGTTAAAAATATCAGACTGAATTAAAACTTTCGTGGAATACTTAAAACATTAAAAACTCATACATAAAAACTTAAACATGTCTTAAAAGTTCAACATGATAAAACATATAACTTCGAATCTTCAGATGTCAGCTTCTTTATTCTTCAACCATGTGTATTCATTCAAGCTAGCTGCCTTAGCCTATTCACCTGCGTACTAAAAGTCAGCTACGCTGAGTGAGTTCTAGTTAATCAGGCAACATACCTTACATTCGCATATATTATTAGGGTTTGTTGCCTACATTCGCATATATTATTTGGGTCTATTCCCTACATTCACAGATATTATTAGGGTGTGTTTCCCTCTTGCTCATTCAACCATACAACCATACATCCATACATACTTTCTTTACTTTATACATATAACATACTTCTATACATACACATTCACAAATCACACCCTTACCAAATATAATAAGTGTATTAACCTCTCACATAGAGTATGCACATAGCCTCGAAAAACATAATAGAAAAAGTGGCTAGAAATTCACATGTGTCTTGTTCCTTTCTGAGTTAACTGTAATACCCCTCCTTATCTGTGCATGGCTAACTGTGTAATAGTTATAAGTATCAGCTAACTACTTCTAACTATATCATACTTCTAGGCTAGTGAAACCCCTAACTAACGGGGTCCGGGGGCAGCTTCCCTGGCAACAGATTCTAGGGGCGGTAACCCATAGCAGGGTCCAAGGGGCGAGTAGAGCCCCTGGCTGGGGTCGAGCTGCCAGCTCAGCATGGAAAAATGAAGTTTAAATGAATCCAGATTTTGCTAAACCATTCGAATCGAGTTTTTGCTAAACCATTCGTATCGAGTTTCATTCTAATCAGATCGAGTTTCATTCTAATCGAATCGAGTTTCAATCTAATCGAATCGAGTTTTAGTTTGGTTCGATCCGTTTAAAAAGTCAGTATGATTCGTTTCATTTCGATTCGATTCGTTATTCCTCCAAACAAATCGAGTTTCTCAGAACTCGATTCGAATATGGTTTTTCATGCCTATACATTCTAATCACTTTCTGACATGCTATTATGCATGTTTTACTAATGAAACAAGTTCTGGGCCATAACAACTTCATTGTCTTTCTTTAACTCGGTCCAAACGTCACTCGTTTGTCCCGTTTCAATCCAAGCATCTTATTTACGATCAAGTTTACATTTTTTTAGCACTATAAGGTCCGATTCATTAATCTACCAAAGCGTTTGGAAAACCATCACAAAATACATGACCTTTAAACTAAAACGTACCTCTTTTGGTCCGGTTCTTGCTTCAGATCTGTTTCGGCACTCGAATCTAACTATGATTCTTTTGCTCGACAATGCAAGACTCGAAACCTACTCTCCTTTAGCTCGGATTTGAATCCGGAAATGGAAGGAGGAGTGTTTGTGTGTGTTTTTAAGTGTGTAGGGAGGCTGGATAAAAGAAATGAGGGTTTTAGGGTTTTAGAGAGGTTTAAGGGTGTTTTAAAACCTCCAAGCCCAAGGACCCTACGCCCGTATCCATTCCCTAATCCATCTTTCTTTCAAAGCCCATACTCATATTTTTATTATTTAACTTAACTAAATAATAAAACACCAAAAATAGACAAAGTCATTTTATTTATTATTATCAAAAGTAGGATGTTACACTTGTCTTGTTTCGTTTATGTCATTAGGTTAATTATTTAATCATACTTTTGTAATTAGGATTTATCGTCGAGACCCCTCGTGGAACTAACTAACTTATCTTCGTCGTAACTATTATCGTCTACCTTATTTTAAAGGTGAGTAATCACATCCCGTTTTTCTTTATTTTGTGTTGGGGGGCATTATTCGTATTAGAAATTACTAGTAGTATATTATTTCACACAAACACAATTCCATAAATTGTTTGGTTGTGATATTGTTCGATTAATTGTTGATTGCTATTTGATTTATGTGTTTACTTCTTTAATGGTTAGTTGGTCTCTCATCCTCTGTAAGGCCACGTTACCGGTGCCCTACTTTGGACGTTGGGTTTACTCATAAGCACAGTTCTTACAAATCAGAGTTAATTAAAACTTTCGCGGAAACATTAACTTCAATCATTCGTTACAAGACATCCGATGTTTTCTTTAAAACATAACATACAATGTCATAATAAAAAATAATTTCTTCCATCTTTAGATGCCAGCCGTTCAATCCATGCCATGTGCCATCCTCATGCCAGCTCAATAAACATATTTACATGCGTGCATACTAAAAGTCAGCTACGCTGAGTGAGTTCTAGTTAATCAGGAAACACACAATACATTCTCATACTTTCACATATACGTATCCGAAGATACATATTCATAGTTAACCGAACTTCGTTTCTGACACTTTAGAATTATCCGTAAGAGGACCATTGCATAATATCTATTAGAAGAACAATTACTATCATCCATAGAAGTATCAACTTAATTCACCCATAGAAGGATCTATATAAACTATCCATAGAAGGATCCCTAGATGTAAGGCCCCGTTACCGGTGCCTCACTTTAACGTTGGATTTACTCATAAACACATTTCTAATCATCAGAGTTAATGGAAACATTCGCGGAATATTAAAACATTCAAACCATTTCATTACATAACAAATTTTCTTGTCTTAACGATCATTCCAAATCATTTAACATAAAACATTGTCTTTAAAATAGCATAACATTTCCTTGAGATGCCAGCTTCTTCAATTCCATGCCATGTGTCTCCCCTTATGCAAGCTGCCTCAATCTACTCACCTGCGTGCATACTAAAACTCAGCTACGCTGAGTGAGTTCTAGTTAATCATACGACATACAATCTGTTCACATACTTGCACACGTGCCCGAAGGTGTGTACATTATTCATACTTTATTTTACTTGCATAACTATCCATACTAAATAAAGAGCCTTCCGCCCTATAACCTCACACATATTATAAGGGTCTGGTCCCCAACATCACAGATATTATTATGGTCTGGTCCCTACCATCACAGATATTATAAGGGTCTGGTCCCTACCATCACAGATATTATAAGGGTCTGGTCCCTATCCTCACAGATATTATTAGGGTCTGGTCCCTATCCTCACAGATATTATTAAGGTCTGGTCCCTTTATATTATGCTACTGTAACATACCTGTCCTTTATATACTTGCCTTAATAACACGTGCAATATCCGAAGATCGTTCACGTACTATTTACATACCATACATATATCTTTCATACATCATACATACTTCATACATGCATCATTCATACATCATATATATCATTCATATCTTTAGCTACCACCTGAGGGTCCATGCAATATCCGAAGATCGTTCATGCACCGTCAAGCAATCATCATACATAATTCATATAAGGCATACACTTACCACTTAAGGTAAATGTATTAACTATCACATTAAGTATGCACACAACCCCGAAGACATAACAAAGAAGTGGGGATAGAAACTCACCTGAACACGGTTACGTTCACCGTTAATAGTTATTCCCTTCTTTAGCTGTGCACGACTAACTATATAACAATTACACGTATCAATTAACTATCACTACCCATATCGCATTTCTAGTCTAGTTATAACCCTCAACGAACGGGGGTCCGAAGGCAGCGCCCCTGGCAGCGGGGTCTAGAGGCGGCAGCCCCTAGCACGGTCCAAGGGGCAGAGACCCTGGCTGGGGTCGAGCTGCCAGGTCAGCTTGGAAAAATTTTATTTCCATTAACTGTCTTATCACATTTGCATTAGAATTTTGGATCATTAATTAATTTGCTAACTTAAAAGTTCAGGGGCTTCTTTGTAATTAAATCATTCTTTTTCTATGTCCAGGACCATTCTGTAATTCTATTAAACTTCCAGTTCATTAATTGACTCTTTAACGAATTGGGGTTCATTCGTTACTTCTGTCTTCCATAACGAATTGGCTAATTCGTTACTTCATAACAAATTAGACTTATAACGAACTGGACCTTATTCGTTTGGTCTGGTTAACGAATTGAACTTCTTAGCGAATTGAACCTTTATAACGAACCATTCCTCATAACGAATTAGACTTTATAACGAATTGGACCTTAACGAATTAAGCTAATTCATTATCTTTCCTTAACGAATTACTTGCTAGTTCGTCCTTTCCTATTAAGGAACTAGGGTTAGGTCAGAGAATGTCAGAAACATTCTCTGACATTCCCTTACCTCGTATACTTTTCCGGCGGCGCCGGAATTTCAGGCGCAGTCGCCGAAAAAACGCGGTTTCACCGGAAAAAACGAGTTTTGACTCGTTTTTCACCGTTTTTCGTCCCGTTCGATCCAGATCTGAGCTAGGGTGATCCCTAAGCTCATCTTAGGCTTGGTTTATACCCGATTCCACCCTGATCTCGTGACTTAAACGATTTAACAGTGTCGGCTCGTCGTTTCGCGACTACATCTAACGGGTTTGGATCTCTACAATATCATACTATCATTACCTCGAGTTGATTCTTGGTTTCTTGGTGATTTCGGCTAGAGAGAGAGAGAGATTAGAGAGAGAGAGCTTAAGTGTGTGTTTTGGTGGTGTATGGAATATGTGTAAAATGAATGATAAATGGGTAATTATGACTTATATAATTATGGATCATGGGCTTAAGCCCATGTTCTTTCCTTCATTCCTTCACAACCCAAGTCCATAACTCATATCCATTTAACCCAACACTAGCTCGACTCATAATAACTCGTATTTCATTTATTAACCGAAACTCGAAAAACGGGATGTTACACTAGATATTATCCATTGAAGGATCCTTAACGTTACCCATAGAAGGGACCCTATATACTTTCCACAGAAGGACCGCTATGCATTATCCATAGAAGGAACCCTATACCTAATCCATAAAAGGAACCATATACATTGTCCATAGAAGGTACTCCATAGAAGGATCGCATACTCAATTATATATTATCCGTATAAGGAACGCTAATTAGGTTCACAGTCCTTATTTATGCTATCACATATCAAGTCTAGGTCCCATAATAGTTTAGAGGGATTTGCCATCCTAACTTACTATGCCGGATGTAGATCTCACATACCATTCATGTACCTGCTTACACATACCTCATATATACGATAATTACATCGTAGCATACGAACACTCTAGGCGGCCTTCACATCATTCATCTAACAACCATAATCCCTAACCATACGTGCAATATCCGAATATCGTTCATGCGCCGACAAGCATTCATTCATAACATTCATACATACTATCACATAATTCATCATAGCATACACTTACCATTTAAGGTAAGTGTATTAACGTTCACATTGAGTATGCACACAGCCCCGAAAACATAACAAGGAAGTTGGGCTAGAAACTCACCTGGATTTTGTTACGTTCTCCGTAAATTGTTATTCCTCTCCTTAACTGAGTTTGGCTGACTGTACATTGATTACATGTATCAATACTTGTTCTAATCACATTATTCATGTTTCAGCAAAAATGGCTAAGTCTAGTCTATTATAATGTCTTATTAGGGTATCGTATTTATACGTATGGCTTTGTGTTGAAATTACTTAGAATACAATTTTTACCCTCAGACACTAATTTATTCAAATCCTTTATCCGAGTATATTTGTATTCAAATACATTGTATTTGAATACAATGTGTTCCTTTCTTTCTTTCCTTTAGTAACCGAATACCCAATACTGGCTCAATCTTTCTTTCTCCTTATTCGATTAGAACATTGCAATAGAATACACTATGTATTAGATTACATGGTGTATTCGAGTCATTTATGTAATCGAATATGGGTATTGTATGCGAATCATCATGACATTCGACTGTGTACATTGTATGCGAATCCATTCAGTGTAATCGAATGTATGCATGTATGCGAACCCACAATGTATTCGACCTCATAATGTATGCAGGTATGCCATGTATTCGATACATGAATTGTATGTCAGTTATCAAGTTATCGAGTCCATAAGGTAATCGAGTCTATAATGTAATCGATCATGCATTATCTTCGAGTCATAATGTAATCGAACATGCATTGTATTCGAGTCATAATGTAATCGAACATGCATTGTATTCGAGTCATAATGTAATCGAATGGCACAATGTATGCGAGTCTATATGTAATCAAATGGCACAATTATGAGAACATGTACATTGTATTCGAACATCCTTAATGTATTCTAACCCCATATATTTTAATAGAGTCATCCATTTGTAATCGAATGAGTTGTTTCTACTTGGTCCTTTATACCCATTTTCCTTACATGTTTTAACAACTAAACCCTTATTATGATATTATATCTTCCTTAACCCGTTTCCATTCCCATTTTCGGCCAAGACCTAACCCGTTTATCCATAAAGCTTGAACCTTTAAGGGTTTAAAACGTTCAAAGGCTAGATCTAGGATTTCTGTATGAGCTGTAACCATAATCGTGCTCATCTACTCCTTTTTTATCATCAAATTTGCATTTTTATCACATAATAAGGTTCGATTTACTATCCTACTAAGTTTCATGCAAAACCGACTTCGTTTACCCGTTATATTCACAAACTAAACACTACTCGTTTTACCAGAAACGAACCAAATAAACCGTTTACTATCAAGTTCATTAGTTTATCAATAATTATGACCCGATCTATCATCCTACTAAGTTTCATGAAAATTCCGTGCACGAAAAGTAAACTTTTTAACAAAAACGTAACTTTGAGGTTTTTGTCTGAAATCACTCGAGAAGCCCAAAACCATATCAAACGAACTCCGATTTGAGTGATTCAAGTGGCCACGAAACCGTATCGCCCCGATCTACAAACACATTAGCTCTCCTTCACCGGAAACCGCCACTACAGTCACCGGAACAGCTGAACAGTCTCCGGAATATTCACTTTTGAGCTTCTACGATTTTGCTGATAAAAACTGGACTTCCTGACCTCTGATCGAAGATCTAATCAATGGAAATCTTCATTTATATACCATGAACACTCAGTTAAAATATGAAGCCGATCCAACAGTTATATCTCTAGGAATCTTTGTGTCTTTGTGGGTGGTTTTCTCAAAAACGGGAATTGGAGAAGTGTGTTTTTGATGGTGTAGGCTATGGTGTAGAGATGTATAAAAATGGAAGGCATTAGGGTTTTATGGGGTATTTATACTCCCTTAAGCCCATGGTCCTTAGGCCCATCTTACCTTTCATCCTTATTATTTTAAGTAAACTTTTCCACCATAATTAGATAATATATTAAATATTATTCTTAGAAATTTCGGGATGTTACAAGTCTACCCACCTTATAAGAGGTTTCGTCCTTAAAACCTGCTTAGTCCTTGTAAAAGGAATACTTCTTGTATTCACATCGTTTCTTGAACCGGCTTAGCTTCCTAACTTACCGGTTTATCCTTTGTCTCACAATCATCGAGTGATGTTCATTAGTTTTAGCTGTCCTAGGTAGCTTATCCATGAAGTCCTCGATGATACGTTTTCATATCCAGACTTTGCAAGTGCATATCACTCCCACAAGAATGCTCCTTTTTTCTTGTCCTTTAAATAGAAACATTGCACTTACTATCATTACGCTTAGCACTGAATGACCATTCCGTCCAATTACAACATTTAGCAAATACACTGCTTTGCAATACGTTCAAAACATATTAATTCTGAAAAGGAAACCTTTCCAATTTCTCCTTAAGGATTACATTTTAAAATCCCTTTGTCTATTCCTTGAGGTAGAACACTCCATGCAATTCTTGAGCACATCCATTGCATAACTTGTCGGAAAACTCCTTAAGTCACCATTTAAACCTTCTTTCATTCTCAGCTCTGCATCAATACATAGGGTTCATGAGTTATAGTTGTGTAAGGTAGCTTGATCATGAAGTCCATGCTGATACATCTTTCTTCCCTTGACTAATCAAATCTTGTATTGTCATCTGAATATTGTTGTCTATTGCTGCATATCAGGTTGCCCGATATATCATAACTATTTATGCTGATCAACTTTTCTTCAAGGCATGTTTTGACCTTCATATGGACACTTATAATACCATTATGTATTTATCGTTCTAGAGGACTTGCCATCCATGATCACATGATTATCGTTTGTACACTAATCATTCGTGTCAAGACTCAATTTAAGTAAACATAAGTCTAAACCATATCTACGCTTTCCTTGCATGTCTCTCCATCTTTTGTCTTTGGTTTCTAGCATCCTCTTGCGGTTTGACTTTCGGCTCCACATTCTCAACACTTGTGGTTGTCTTATCCGTGTAGGCAAAGTATCATGTCTATCCACAGCTGTCACATACCATGGGCTACTCTTCGTTTGACTTTTGCTTAAGAGTTTCACTTCATTAGTATATGCCAACATTGTAACCGACATCTTTCCTTTTGATTCCTCGTTGTAAACCGAGTATCAAGGCTTATGACCTTCATCTAGGATTTGGCCTCGAAGATATCCATGACGAGAAATCCTTAGGCGACCAAAACTGATTTTCACATCATAAGTATTATCTTTCAAGTCTAAGTGTAACTAGAGAATTCATTTCATTTTCACCTTGCTCTCATCCTTTACGACTTTCAATTAGGATACCTTGACAATCACACGTCCTTCTTGATCATCTCTACTTTCTCATCATTCGCTTCGTTACTCACGATCCCAGCAAGCTCCCATATGGAGTTAGCTATTGTAGACATACTTCATTTCTTGACTCATTCTAGTTGGCTTATCTCCATTTCTTTCACGTTGCTTCCACTTGGACTTCCCAGTTCAAGCTGCCTTTGATGCTTTAGCAAACATTTTTGGGATTGTAGTGCGAAACCATTTAGCAACTACATTAATATTTGACTACAATCTCCAAGTGTGATCCTTCTACATTACTTCCTAAGGTCGAAGTCCTATTGCTTTCGTATATCGCTTTGTCACCTTCTTCAAAAAGGTTATCTGGTTGGAGCTTGTCTTACCATATCGTCCAGTATAACCTCCTTTGTATCAGTCATCTATCTTATCTCTAAGGAAACACAAACGCTATCACTCTAGGAATTATTTAGCACATGATTTGTAAGGTAAGTAGTTAATGAAAGTGGCCACGTGTAATTAACTATTTGCATTACTCCTCAGGTTCTACATACTTCCCTTTATGATTTCACTTGTGCTAGTTTCTACTACTCACAAAATCATGTAAACATACATATAACCTACATTCTTATCCCTAGCAATTAAGCTAGCATTCATACATTCTTTATTTAGCAATTAAGCTAGCACTCATTTATCGTTCTACTTTACATGTGAAATTAATCACATACTTCACCTTTGCTGAGCTTGCTTGAGTGACACATGGCTATCTTAAACTGGCATCTTCTTTCTTTCTTACTTTAATCCCATTCTTTGTTCGAGTCTATGCATGTAGGATGCTTAATTCTCTCGAACTTTGCTATGATACCAACTTTTAAGGCCACGTTACCGGTGCCATACTTTGGACGTTGGATTTACTCATAAACAAAGTTCTTACAAACCAGAGTTACTTAAAACTTTCGCGGTAACGTTAACTTCAACCATTCGTTACAAGACATTCGGTATTTTATTTAAAACATAACATACAACGTCATAATTAAAACATCATTTCTTCCATCTTCAGATGTCATCCGTTCATTCCATGCCATGTGCCATCCTCATGCCAGCTCAATAAACATATTTACCTGCGTGCATACTAAAAGTCAGCTACGCTGAGTGAGTTCTAGTTAATTAGGCAACATACAATACATTCTCATACTTTCACGTGTACGTATCCGAAGATACATATTCATAGTTAACCGAACTTCGTTTCTGACACTTTAGAATTATCCGTAAGAGGACCATTGCATAATATCTATTAGAAGAACAATTACTATCATCCATAGAAGTATCAACTTGATTCACCCATAGAAGGATCTATATAAACTATCCATAGATAGATCCCTAGATATTATCCGTTGAAGGATCCTTTATGTTACCCATAGAAGGGAGCCTATATACTTTTCATAGAAGGACCGCTATGCATTATCCATAGAAGGAACCCTATACCTGATCCATAAAAGGAACCATATACATTGTCCATAGAAGGTACTCCATAGAAGGATCGCATACTCAATTATATATTATCCGTATAAGGAACACTAATAAGGTTCATAGTCCTTATTTACGCTATCACATATCGAGTCTAGGTCCCATAGTAGTTTAGAGAGATTTGTCATCCTAACTTACTATGTCGGACGTAGATCTCACATACCATTCATGTACCTGCTTACACATACCTCATATATACAATAATTACATCGTAGAATACGAACACTCTAGGCGTTCTTCACATCATTCATCTAACAACCATAATCCCTGACGATGCGTGCAATATCCGAAGATCATTCACGCGCCGACAAGCATTCATTCATACATATTATCACATAATTCATCATAGCATACACTTACCATTTAAGGTAAGTGTATTAACGTTCACATTGAGTATGCACACAACCCCGAAAACATAACAAGGAAGTGGGGCTGGAAACTCACCTGGATTCTGTTACGTTCTCCGTAAATTGTTATTTCTCTCTTTAACTGAGCTCGACTAATTGTACATTAATTACATGAATCAATACTTGTCCTAATCACATTATTCATGTTTCAGCCAAAATAACTAAGTCTGGTTTAACTAATGGCTTATTAGGGTATTGTATTCATAAGTATGGCTTTGTGTAGAAATCACTTAGAATACAATTTTTAACCTCAAACATTAATGTATTCGAATACTTTGTATCCGAATACAATTGTATTCGAATATAATGTGTTCCTTCTTTCTTTCCTTTAGTAACCAAATACCCAATACTGGCTCAATCTTTCTTTCTCCTTATTCGATTAGAACATTGCAATCGAATACACTATGTATTCGATTACATGGTGTATTCGAGTCATTCATGTAATCGAATATAGGTATTGTATGCGAATCATCATGACATTTGACTATGTAAATTGTATGCGAATCCATTCAGTGTAATCGAATGTATGCATGTATGTGAATCCACAATGTATTAGACCTCATAATGTATGCGGTTATGCCATGTATTCGAATACCTGAATTGTATGTGAGTTATTATGTAATCGAGTCTATAATGTAATCGAACATGCATTGTATTCGAGTCATAATGTAATCGAATGGCACAATGTATGCGATTATATATGTAATCGAATGGCACAATGTATGTGAACATGTACATTGTATTCGAATATCCTTAATGTATTCGAACCCCATATATTGTAATCGAGTCATCCATTTGTAATCGAATGAGTTGTTTCTGCTTGGTCCTTTATACCCATTTTCCTTACATGTTTTAACACCTAAACCCTTATTATGGTATTATATCATCCTTAACCCGTTTCCATTCCCATTTTCAGCCAAGACCTAACCCGTTTATACATAAAGCTTGAACCTTTATGGGTTTAAAACGTTCTATGGCTAGATCTAGGGTTTCTTTATGAGCCGTAACCATAATCGTGCTCATATAGTCCATTTTATCATCAAGTTTGCATTTTTATCATATAATAAGGTTCGATTTACTATCCTACTAAGTTTTATGTAAAACCGACTTTGTTTACCCGTTCTTTTCACAAACCGATCATTATTTGTTTTACCCGAAACGAACCAAGTAACCCGTTTACTATCAAGTTTATTACTTTATCAATAGTCATGATCCAATCTATCATCCTACTAAGTTTCATACAAATTTCGTGCACGAAAAGTAAGCTTTTTAACAAAACGTACCTTTGAGGTTTTTGTCTGAAATCACTCGAGAAGCCCAAAACCATATCAAACGAACTCTGATTTGAATGATTCAAGTGGCCACGGAACTGTCTCGCCCCTATCTACAAACCCATCAGCTCTCCTTCGCCGGAAACCACCGCTACCTTCGCCAGAACAGCTGAAAAGTCGCAGGAATTTTCACTTTTGAGTTGCTACGGTTTTGATGATAAAAACCGGACTTCCGAACCTCTGATCGAAGATCTTATCGGTGAAATCTTCATTTATATACCATGAGCACTCAGTTAATATTTGAGGCCTATCCGACTTTTATATCTCCGGGAATCATTTTGTCTTTGTGGGTGGTTTTCTCAAAAACGAGAATTGGAGAAGTGTGTGTTTTTGATAGTGTAGGCTATGGTGTAGAGATGTATGAAAATGGAAAGGATTAGGGTTTTAAGCGGTATTTATACTCCCTTAAGCCCATGAACCTTAGGCCCATCTTTCCTTTTTGGTTCATAATTAATTACGTCTAATTAGCCTACTTATCCTTCCATCTTTATTATTTTAAGTAAACTTTTCCACCATAATAAATAATATTTTAAATATTATTCTTAGAAATTTCGGGAAGTTATAAGTCTACCCACCTTATAAGAGGTTTCATCCTCGAAACCTGCTTAGTCATTGTAAAAGGAGTACTTCCTGTATTCACATCCTTTCTTGAACCGGCTTAGCTTCCTAACTTACCGGTTTATCCTTTATCTCACAATCATCGAGTGATGTTCATTAGTTTTAGCTGTCCTAGGTAGCTTGTCCATGAAGTCCTCGATGATACATTTTCTTATCCAGACTTTTGCAAGTGCATATCACTCCCATAAGCATGCTCCTCTTTTCTTGTCCTTTAGATAGAAACATTGCACTTACTATCATTACGCTTAGCACTGAATGACCATTCCGTCCAATTACAACATTTAGCAAATACACTGCTTTGCAATACGTTCAAAACATATTAATTCCGAAAAGGAAACCTTTCCAGTTTCTCCTTAAGGATTACATTTTAAAATCCCTTTGTCTATTCCTTGAGGTAGAACACTCCTTGAAATTCTTGAGCACATCCATTGCATAACTTGTCGGAAAACTCCTTAAGTCACCATTTAAACCTTCTTTCATTCTCAGCTCTGCATCAATTAGTAGGGTTCATGAGTCATAGCTGTGTAAGGTTGCTTGATCATGAAGTCCGTGCTGATACATCTTTCTTCCCTTGACTAATCAAATCTTGTCTTGTCCTCTGAATACTGTTGTCTATTGCTGCATATCAGGTTGCCCGATATATCATAAGTGTTTATCGTGATCAACTTTTCTTCAAGGCATGTTTTGACCTTCATATGGACATTTATAATACCATTATGTCTTTATCGTTCTAGAGGACTTCCCGTCCATGATCACATGATTATCAGTTGTACACTAATCATTCATGTCAAAACTCAATTCAAGTAGACATAAGTCTAAACCATATCTACGCTTTCCTTGGATGTCTTTCCATCTTTTGTCCTTGGTTTCTAGCGTCCTCTTGCAGTGTGACTTTCGGCTCCACATTCGCAACACTTATAGTTGTTCTTATCCGTGTAGGCAAAGTATCATGTTTATCCACAGCTGTCACATGCCATGGGCTCCTCTTTGTTTGACTTTTTCTTAAGAGTTTCACTTCATTAGTATATGCCTTCATTGTAACCGACATCTTTCCTTTTGATGCCTCATTGTAAACCGAGTATCTAGACTTATGAGCTTCATCTAGGATTTGGCCTCGAAGATATCCATGACGAGAAATCCTCAGGAGATGAAATATGATTTTCACATCATAAATATTATCTTTCAAGTCTCGGTGTAACTAGAGAATTCATTTCATTTTCATCCTGCTCTCATCCTTTATGACTTTCAATTAGGATACCTTGAAAATCACTCGTCCTTCTCGATCATATCTACTTTCACATCATTCGCTTCGTTACTCACGATCCCAGCATGCTCCCATATGAAGTTAACTATTGTAGACATACTTCATTTCTTGACTCATTCAAGTTGGCTTAACTCCGTTTCTTTCACGTTGCTTCCACTTGGACTTCCCAGTTCAAGCTTCCTTTAATGATTCAGCGAACATTGTTGGCATTGTAGTGCGAAACAATTTAGTATATATATACTGTATATCATACATGAGTCATGGGAAAATTAAAACACTTCATTTTTAAGTAATTTACAACTTATAATTCATAAGGTACACTTTATATAACATGTTAAATATGGGCAAATTTGCCAATTAGAAACTATGCCTATAAATAGTTATAACAATGCCCCCACAAATTTTTTAAACTTTTGAAAATTAAAAAAATATTTACAACTGAGGACATTCATATTTACCCATATTTTCCTTTTAAATTTAATTGTAACCAGCTTCGGACCCGCGATTTTCTAACGGTCGTAACTTTTTCACATATTAATATTTTTTTCAAAAATTGCACCATAAAATGAGCATATTATTGTCTTTAATTTGGGTATGGTATTGCCATATTTTTTTTCAAATATAATTAACATGTTACGTATGGGTGTTGACAAATCGGTTTTACCGGTTTCTAAGTTAAACCGCAAGCCAAACCATTGGTTCGATTTTTGTCAATAAAAACCTAAACTATACCATTGAAAATTTAAACTAAATCGTTGCTAATGGTTTGGTTTCACGTATTGAGCTTCAATAATAAGTTTACCATCTGGTCCGGTTTTATATAGCCAACTTTCGGTATAACAGTAAACCAAACTGTTTGCTACGCTATGAAATTCAGAAACCAGTTGACCAAAATTATTGATCGGTTTTAAACGTTAAAATGTACCTTGAATATATATATTTATATATATATATATATATATCATGTCAAGACGAAAAAAAATCATCTTATTAAATAAATGAGATTAACTAATATCCATAAATTAATCTATTTAAATTTGTTGAGGTGTTAGAAATAAATTTCCCTTTTTTTGCTTTTTACATTGAAGGGTGGTCGTTTGAATATTTGATCTCACACACACAATCTATGAAGTATCTATTACTAAAAATTGTCGCACATGCGTTAGGTTAAGAATGCAATAGCTAAAAAATACTCCTAATTATATTAAGCAAATTTTGTTTTGATAATCGAATTTATTTCTAATCGACCGAAAATAGTTATTTTGACCAATGTCATTTGTGCTGTCACTTTCATTCTCAAAGATAATTTCACTATATTAGAAAAGTAAATTTATTCGTCCTAGTAATTAATTCACTAACTTCTATCCCAAATAGAATGTTAAGAGAAAAACAAAATAAAAATTAATGTAATTGGTTTTTTATGATGTAATATTAAAAGTTATGATTAGTACAACATTCACATATAATGTTTTTTGAGCACTTTAATATGTCTAAAGACTCAAAACAGGTGTATGTTTTTCCTTGGCATTTATTAGGGTAAAAGATATAAATAGAATTAGATGAGTACTCACGTAGCATTAGTCGGTCATGAGCTCACAAGGCTCTCTATTTACATCTTCTTCAATGTTTCTACAAGTAAATTTAGACAACTATGATCATTGCAAACTCTACATGCTAATTTTAGCCTTGACAATAGTAATCACTTGTCTATAAATCAATACTCTTGCATGTTCTCTCTCATATTTGCATTCTATTTTCTGAGGTGCAACAGATAACTCAAGTTAGTTGCGAAGATGAGCAGTGAGATTGAGCTAGAAGAAATCGGTTTTGAGAGCGATGATTCTGATGATCATCTGCTTCCATCCTTGACAATTGTTAACGCTCCGCGTTTATGTGAGATGCACTTTCATGATTATGATGATGTTGAAGCTGGAAGTATGGTCACTTGTCGTATTTGTCTTGAAGGCGCGGGTGATGCAGGTGAATGTTTTGTTTTCAGTAATTAATTTGTTTATATATTAAGTAATTTGTTAAGTTTTTTAGAGTTATATGCTTTGTTGTGATTATGTTATAGGTGTAAGTAATACTAATAATACGTGAACCGCTTGTGTAAAGTTGTTTGCTGCTTATTTTGTGTCTTTAAGGTTATTTTGACCATCGTTTTGAGTCTTTTAGATGATTATTAATTTATTGTCATAGTTGTTGATTATGTCATTTGATCGATGAGAAAGGAAATTTAAGTTTTATAATTTTTTTTCTTATAAATACGGGTTTATTTGATGATTTAGTAAAGTGGATCTGGGTACCTACTATATCAAGATGTTTCAAAATATATAGATATTAGTTGTCTGAGTTCTTTGATGCATGGTGGTGATATTATTTGAATCATTGATCTGGAATATATTGCATTTGTTAAAGCTTTTGAATTTTAATTGTGAATATGTTGTTAAACTGTGAATCGACACAGTTTATAACTTCCCTGAACTTAGCTGCAAGGCTGCCTATGTAATTGCGTGGCTGACTGGCTATGAATGCGACGGTGTAACTATAATAACGAAGAAAGATACGATATGCGTGCCTTAACTAATTAACGGTCAACGAGTATTTTTATTATTATTTTTTTGCACTTTTGGTAAGGCGAAAAGTGTAGTAAGATTTCGTGTTCAGTCAGTGCAATCACTAAGAATCCAACAAATTTG